>NW_022989977.1:1682049-1869614 GCF_902827175.1 Gymnodraco acuticeps
CTGATATTTAACTCCTTCAGCCTATTTTCAGCTGCAGAACCCATTCAACTATTACATTATTCAGCTATTTCAGGACATCAAGGCTATACATGTTGTTGTTTATACCTTTTTTAAACCTTTTCTTTTAAATATTAAGCTTTTTCTGCATTTGTTTAGCTAAAAGCAGCTACCATTCAGCTAATAACATATTCAACTTTTTCTGCATTTTCAGCTAAATTCAGCCATAAATGTTCACAGTTTACAGCATTTGCACGCATTTTCTGTAGGAAATGCATTTTCTAGTTGCTCTTTCCAGCGCTGTTTTTGCAGGGGGCTGATTCTGTGAGCTGCAGCTGACCACGCCTCCCTGCAGGAGAGGGGAGCGTGCTCTGAGATCAGCTGCTGGGCTGTCAGAAGAGGGGGAGAAAAAGAGATCTCCCTCCTCCGTGTTTTATTCTTATAGAAGTAAGAAGAGAAGTAACGGGGCAGAAACCCTCCTTTTTACGCAGCGGCCCAGACATAGACATCAAACCTGCGACACATATTCAGTGTGCAGTTACTTTGGCACCATTAGGGCAGGGATATCTAGATACTTTCCAAGGTTTGACATCATGAATTGTGCTACTTTTAAAGCAAGCAACGATGTTTTCAAATCTGTAATCAAAAAGCTCCTCAAAAACACTATCGAAGCAGTTCCTGCTGTTGCTACGTTAGTTCAAACAGTAACAACGGACTATTTTTCTTAGCGGATGCATGTTAATTTAAATAAATACAACTATTTTTTAAATCAATAAAATCATTTTCTAAATCCATAAAAGCATTTCAATTAATATTGGGAGTCATGTCGTTACTTTGTTGAGAATGTGGCCTTGTAATAAGCGGGATAATGTGCACATTGCACATTGCATAATGTGCCTTCATGCCGATCTAGATCCCTCCGCAAAAAAAAACAAAAAAACGGCTCGTTCGCGGACGCGAGCCGGCTCCCGTCGTTCACTTAAAAGAGCCGGCTCGTTCGCGACCGACACATCACTACTGCCTGCAAGGACTCTCAGCAAGAGTAGGAGCGGCTGAAGATTCTGCTCTCCCCGACGGGAGTCTGCTCTTCTAACGGCAGCTCGCGATCGGCGTGTTGGAGACCTCTGAATTAAAGTATCAAGTCACCTCAAGTCAGAAGGCTCAAGTCCAAGTCAAGTCCCGAGTCATTGGTGTTCAAGTCCAAGTTGAGTCGCAAGTGTTTTGTGATTTTGTCAAGTCGAGTCTCAAGTCATCAAATTTGTGACTCGAGTCTGACTCGAGTCCAAGTCATGTGACTCGAGTCCACACCTCTGACGAATACACACTACCACCGCCTGCTGGTAAGGAGAGTTATTGCCACTCACGCATGTGCAGTTGGTACGTGCTCGGCGAGTAAAGTAACGACGAGTAAAGTAACGAACTTTATGTAGAGAGTAACGAAGTAGTGTAATATATTAAAATTTTTTAGTAACGACCCCATCTCTGCTTCTTAAGTCCTTACTCAATTCCCTTTCCAAGTCCCTTCTCATTTCCCTTCTCTAGTCCCTTCTCAAGTCCCGACCCCATGTCCTGTCCTGTTGGGGGTCCCGCCGACCCCTTTTTGAACTCTGCCTTGCCCCCGGGCCGTCGTCCCGAGACCCCCTCCTCAAACTCTGCCTTGCCCCCGGGCCGTCTAGAGGTTTTGGACTTTTTAGGTTTTTGAGGGGGGGTGGGGTTCTGTCATGGTTTTGGATTTATGTTTTCATTTTCCACCTTTTTATTTTGAAATGTTTTCCTCCTTGTGTCTTGTCTGATCCTACTCCCTGTGTTTGCCTTCCTGTCGTTAGTTTCCCTGGTGTGTCTGATTGTGCCTCATTGTGTTCACCTGTTGCCCTTGTGTTTCTGCCTCCCCTGCCCAGCTGTGTCTTGTCCTGTGATTACCCTTCTGTGTATTTAGTCTTGTCTTCCCCCTGTGCTCCATGTCTGTTCGTCGTCGTTTCATGTCCCTGCTACCTGTCGTCTATGCTTCTCCATGTCTCCTGCCTGTACCCGCCTGTACGTTTGTTCCTGTTTGTCGTGCTCGCCGGTTTTATTTTTGTTAATTAGTTTCTTGTTTTTCTTGTCTTCGGCTTTTTATAAATAAAGCTCGCCTTTTGTTACCTTACCTTTTTTAGTCCTTTTTTAAACTGCGCTTGGGTCCTATTTTCCCCAAACCTGACAGTCACTCTCTGAATTGAACTTGGTGTTTTGTCCCTCGCTGAGTTTTTACCTTTTCTTTCTTTCTGCAGTTGTTCTGATGATGAGCATGAGGCAGCAAGACTCTTCTTCGCAGCCCAGTGTTTTCTACTAATGATACTCCACAGACTTGAAGCCACTTTGATATGTCAGACACTGCAGCTTCACAACAAAAAGTATTTGTCTTTCACGTACATCCTTTGGTGGCCTTGTTCCCAGGCTGTCTAGAGTCTGCATGATATTACCTCCTATTTCATTTGATTGAATTCTCTGTCTGTCTTTTTAGCTGCAGCTCCAAACAAGTGAAAACTGTTTTGATGTTTTTGTGGGGGAAAGAACATCAAACCCTAAAGGCTAAAAGCGTGAACACATTCAAATGTGAAGGCTTTTTAATTTGTTTTTCTTTCAGCGAAGACGAGCAAACATCTGTTTGTTGGGAGCCACATGAAGGCATACATGATAGAAGGATAACCACATGAATACATTGATATTCTCTTACATAGCCCAAAACAGTACATGCACATCAATTATTAGAGTATTTTTCTTACTCCTGTGGATGAATTTGCAAAGGAAAAAGGAGGACAGTTGTTCCAGACAGCGACAAAAATTGATCTTTGGATTGATCTTGTCTTTTACTCAGTCTTAAAAGTGATTGAAAATGAAATGCCAATTAAGTATGACTAGCTACCTAGAAGATGTTCTAATAGGTGTCTGATTTCTTTAGTTTATTTTGTTACAAATGGTGGGAAAACATTTGCACCTTTGTATTTTTGTCTTGATGTGTGCGCACTTGGTCCTGAAGAACTGATCATTTTTAATGAACTTGCTGCTAATGTGCTCTCACCTTCATGATGTTCTGTTTAATTGGTAATGTGCCTCGTGAGAACGGTGTGGTTTTCTGCATTGTGCTGAGTCGCCCTTGGCAGGTTTGGGTGTTGATGGAGCCAGCCGTGAACAACTTTCCTTCACTGTAGCTGATTGTAATGAGAGCCTTTAATGTTCCTCTTAGTTAACAACTATAATGAAATATCTAATCATCATTATGTTATTATTCTAATCTCCCAGCCTCTCTTCAGCCTCCCATCATACTATTCAGAGCTTAAAACCGCTGCTGAGTACAGAAAGTCAACTTTGTTCCTTTAACAAGATCCACATGGCACCAATTTTTGCTAATATCTTACTTAAGCCCTCTTGTGCTTTTTTTCTCTTTTGTAAATCTTAACGTTATGCATCGTACGTAACAAGTGATGAAACCCTCCACTCACCTGGCATCACTGCCCTTTATTCGTTTTACTTTGCTTTAATGTTTTTAATTAAATCTCTTAAAATAAATAGCCAAAAACACGTTCTGCAATGAATTACTGTAATAAGGAAGCAATACAACACAAGTTGCATTTCTCTGTAGTGCTACGTTCAATAAGGAAATAAAAACAATGAAAAAACATGAAAAACAATACCTGTACTTCCAGTTTCAGGACTATCAAACGGAAAAAAATAACCAGGAAATAGCAGAAGTCTGGTGAGTCTCGTACGTGGCAGTAGCAACGATTCTCTTCTCTAATGATGCGTTACAGGTGGGCAGCACACTCCAAATGATCAACTGGTGTGTGGCGTAGACCACTTTGTGTTTCTTGTCTGTTTTGTTTTAAAGTGTGCATTCTGGATTAATTGGGCCAGTATTTTCCTGTGTCTTTATTACAAATTCATGACAAAACATTTCTCTTACTGGTTTCTTCTCCATCGCAACTGCATCCAAGGTCAACCACTTCCAAGGTTATCAGCCTCATATGGGTTTGGTACTCCATGTGAATAGAGAATAACTAACTTCTGAACATAACTTCACCAACAGAAGACAGTTATAATTTATTTACATGATTATTCCCCAATATTACATTACATTACATGACTCCAAACTCCAGAGGCTGTAGATATTATGACAGAAGCATTAGGACAGAAAGGTAGGATAAAAAGCAATAAAGTAAGAGTAGGGAGGACTTCAAACAGGATGGTTATAAGAAAGGCAACACTTTTAACACGTGTGAAACCCAAACTCAACATGTCGTGTGAAATAGATATGTTTCAACAAATATCATTTGCTTTCGTACTATCACGAGATTCCAGCTAACGTAAAAGGTGAGGCTCAGCTGCACTGTAGTATTTAGACTTAAACACTGTGCCAAAATGACAAACAAAATATGATTGCTTAGAATTATAAAACATAAAATACAATAAAGTGGTTATAATTCCAAAAACTTATGCTAAGCTCTTGCAATTACATCACCTTGTATAAACTTAACTTAATAATTGCATAACAAGAACAAATCAAACATGATTTGACCTTATCTTTGTTAAATGTCCTCATAATTTAGGTATATTTAAGACCTTTGGATGGAAACATTACATTCACAAAGATGTAAAACCGACACATTTTACTTTCTATAGGCCATGAGTGTACATGCTGAACACATGCACCAACAAACGTGTGTGATTACAGAAAGCGAACTAATGTCCATCATCTCATATCGTCATGTTGACCAAACCTAGTGTTTACCTTTCATATTTGTATTTCATTTCTAATCAATATTACTCTTTCCATCAGTTGACGATTTAGCTTTTGTTGGCTCTGAAATAAATTGGTTTGTTGACTCTGCTTGTGGAGCTTTAACCAACCAATATGATTATTTATGCTCCAAATGCAGCTGTGTTTGTTTTAATAAAACTCCAATCTGTTTCTGAGATCTTGTGCATTATGAGAGATTTAAAATCAAATGAATGAAAGAAAAAAGGCTGAATTTGTTTTGGTCCCATTGCTTTAAAATATTTAGTTCACAACATTGAACACAGTGAGATTTAAAGAACGGGGAAGCTTGGTCACATCATAGCGTGAGCATGGATTTGACTGCAGGGGGAGGTGGGAGACATGAAAAACGATTTTATTCCTTTTCTAAAACTGTCTGTGTTTAACCTCTGGCATACTATTAATTAAACTGAAACATGAATAAATTAATGCTTTGCCTTTATATGAGTTTCCCTCAGGGCAGTCTGTTCCCTCAGCTGTCAGTTAGACATCACGCGTTGATCCCCCACTTCTTCACACTGGACATCTTCCAATCCAGCTGTGTGGGGTTCAGGACTGCAATGATGGAAAATAAAGAGTGCTGATCCCTCACAAAGTGCCTCGCTCTGGGTAACCTTGACAGTGACTGCTGGTGGTGTGTGGCTGCTGGTAGTTTGGGTGGAGGAGGTTTCCATTTGTCATGTGGTCCAGTGGCAGCAGCGGGATTTATTGGGCTTTGGGTGTCATCCCGTGACAAGGTGCACATTATTTCCGTGCATTATGGGCCCAGATGATAGTAGTTGGAAGCTCCCTGTAAATAACCTCGAGGTTATGTCTTTTATTGAGTTATACATTGTGTTGAATTTATGATTGAAGCCCTATGGAAGAAAATATAAAAGAATATACGAGTACAATTCCCAGTGGAGCGTGAACAGAGGTGGAGGGAATACATTCCCTATGCTTTACGAGAGCTAATGTGAAAACAATGATGCCACGGCAAATGTTAAGCACCAATACACACGAAAAAAATCTGCAGAGACTAGCAGGTATTGGTAATCCTTTCACTGCTACTTCACAAAAAGGTATCCATGTTTTTTTTGTAAGACCGAAAAGGGGCGTTCACACCAAGTTCTGTTAGTAATTCTTGAACCCTGAGAGCAGGACAGACTGAAAAGAGTCAAGGGAAGCCTATAAAAGTTAACAGCATTTAATTACACAAAAGATGCAGTGATATACAAATGAAATTTGCGAGTGGCGGCCCTCTCCCATGTGTTGGTCAGCCCAGGCCAGGAGGAGAAGAGGTCTTGGCTTGCTCTTCCTGTTGTCATCTGAGGTCTTCTCCTATTGGCCGGCGTCGACGGGGGGCGTGTCCAGTGCAATTCCTGCCGGTTTCTGCTGCTGAATTACATCATTCTGATGACTGTGGTTGTTTAAACATTCCCTAATAAACGTGATTTCAGCGTCAATGAATGAGTGTTAAACCCAGTGTGTTTAGGGTACAACATCACGTCATTTCACCTTCAATTCACGGTTTGAAAACGTAGCATTTCGCCACATGCTAATGCTAACCGGAAATGACGAAATTCACTGGCGGAAAACCGAAAGTCAAGTGTAAATATTCGGTTTTTAGAATAACACATATTTAAATTAAATACAGTGTATTTTATTCAAATTACGCCATATCAACATTGATTTTAATTTCTAACAGTTCTTTTCCCACAATAGTTCATGAGAACTCAGTTCATAAGAACTATTTTAGTTCTGATGAACTAAAGCAGATCGCGTTCACACCGCAATGAGTCCCTGGCGTCCCTGGGGGGCAAATGAAGCCGCTGACGTCACTTCTTCTTCTTCTGCTTTGGGTTTACTGGCAGGCCGCAAACAACTTCATCACGGCGTATACCATAGACATATAAAGAGTTATCTTTGTATGTCTATGGCGTATACTGCCACCCGAAGTCCCCGGCCGGAAGTCCCCGGAGTTGGGGACTGGCTTCAGTCGGCTTCAGTAGAAGCAGCTGGGACTCCCAGCAGCTTCTACTGAAGCCTTCCGAGTAAATCACCAGAATGCCGACACCTCCTCATCTCCACCGCTCCCATGTTTTATTTTGTGTTGCCATAAATTGGTCTCTGTGTTTCTGCGCTGGGCTAATTCTAATGCTAATAATGCTAATGCGAGGATAATAAAATGGCGGCTTCACAAAACTTTTTGGGAGTTTTACGGGGCGTGGTTTGCATTCCGCCCAGCCAATCAGACATAGGAACCTTTTTCTCCCACGAAAGTCCCTGCTCTCGAGCAGGGACTGAAAAGGGGGTAAAAATGGTTCTGATGAACTAATTTAGTTCAGGGGGCTTTTTGGTGTGAACGCAAATATATCTGAGTTCTGATGAACTATTGTGTGAAAAGTACTCCGGTGTGAACGCGCCAATTGATATATGTTGTTTTCTGAAAACCAACAAGAAGGTGAAATACTCCAAACTAGTGATCAGATTATGTAAACAAATGACTACATTGATTATTATTATTAACTTGTAATTCAGTGCAAATTAAATATTCCAAAGAGTTACTCCCGAGACATAGGATTTATCAGAAAAATATAAATGAAATACTGGACAAGAGTTAATACAGATCCCCGCTAGCTGTTATTAAAATAAACACACTCGACAATGAGATCTGGGTCCATTTAACACAATGCACTGATGAGATCTGTCTGTCTTTTTGTCATGAAATGAAGGACTCATTAGGCAGAGGGCTCATTGACACGTTGGCTGTAGGGTCGACCTGCTGCATTAATTTCCTGCAGCTCCTCTTCTCTCCTCTCAGCTCGCTAATCCAGGGACGCTGGAAAATACAGCAACAATTTTTTCAGATGGTTTACAAAGGCAGCCTTTGTTGACCTGCCAAGAAAATGTTGGATCGGATCACAAAATGCATTTTAAGCACGGCGAGTGGATGTGTGACATGCTTGTATAGGCAGTGGAGTGCTTACTAAACCCAGTGCATTCCTGATCTCAGGAACATTCTTGGTTGTTGAAAAAACGAATGAAGACAGATTTGATAGGAACATTTATTTTTTAAATCCCAGGATCTACACCTCTTGTGAGTAAAATATCCACTGGGTTTTGTTTTGCAGTAAGTTTTAAAAACAGGACATCTACTGTGAGAAGTCTTTGTCCTACATTAATTTAGGCCACCTGAGCCACCTATTGTTAATAGGATAGAGGATGTTCACATTATGTTTCTTATGCTACTTATAATTACTTCTCCTGCTCATAATGAGAAGCTATATGTTCCTCCAGTAAGTTATAGGTAATTATTTAATTATTTAATTATTTAAATTGCTGGGAAATAAATTAAAATAAATGAATGAAAAAGATAAGCATAATGAGAACACGAATAAATAAAATGTTTACAGAGTAATGCAGGCTAAGGTTTGTAAAATATGTACGGTTCATTGGGTAGGTTGTTATAAAGAACTTCTCCAAATAAAACATAAAAAGGGATACACTTTTATTTGGCAAGACGCATACTGATGCAACCAACCAAGCAATCAAACAAACAAGCTGAATTTTAAGATATCTTGCTGCTTCTTCCACACAAGGTTTTGATTCGGATGGAAACACAATCAAACAGTAAGTGCAGCAAAGATAAGTCTTGGTTTGTCTCAGCTGTCATTTCCTCTAGCATCCATAATGACCTCAATACAGATTCAGCAGCTGCACCAGGCGCTCATCTGGAGATTTCATAGGGAAACTTCCAACTCAGTTTTCTGAGACGGTGATGTAAATCAGATCCGCATTGACCCGACATACTGAAGGCTTGGTTGAGCCGCTTGGGCTGCAATCGATATTACCGCACCAGAACAGCTTTAGGACCACGGTACTGTGTTACTCAGCAAGCTCCCTGATTTATTCCCAGAGAAACGCCCCGTTCCTGGCAGGTTTAATTAAGGCCTGAGACCGCCAACGACAACAGCGGAAAGAGTCCCAGTCAGAGATCAACCAGGATAAAGTGCAGACTCTTGGATGATACTTTGAAGTTTTAGTCATCAGGCTTGACTTGACAATGTTACCACAGCGACACACTGTGTTTCGAACGCTCGTAAAGCCATCCCTGGTGTGTAGGTAATGACATTCCACCGCTAATACCTCCTCGTCTTTCAACCTAACACAAGTCAGATGATTGGCTATCAGCCAGCCAGCGATATTTCTTCATATATAGCCGCCACAGAGATCTCATCCAATTCAATGAGTCTTAACGCCTGCACTCTGTCCTAATGAATGTTACAGTATGTGTCAATGTCTGAATTTGTAATGGTGTTCTGTATGCATCTCCAGGGGTTATGAACTGCGGACCGTGTTGCAACAACAACAGTTTACTCTTTATGTTCCTTGTAAAAACAGGTGTTTAGATAGTTGCCATCTCTAGCACACATTGCTGCTTTTCCTGATTTAGTGCCGGCGATGACTTTTAAAGGGGACCTTATGGAGTTGGCGTAGGTCTTGAGGAACACATCAGTATCCAATTAGACTCTGTTAAAACTGGGAACTTTTGCGTGTAGAGTTTGGCAGAGGTAGAGGTTCCACCGTTGCTCTCGTGTCTAAAGGGGGAGTGGAGAGTGAATAATCCTCACTTCAGTTTTGGGGAATCACAGCCGCTGGCGGTCGAAGTGCCTGCGAATAAAATCCATTTTGGACACCTGTTGTCTTAGATCACATCATTCTAGTGTCCACCAGAGTTCACCATGTTTTTACAGAAATTGCAGAACTCTTGTTTTGACTTTTCTGTCCTGACATAGAGTGACTTCATCGCTGAAGGCTTGCAGTAAGCTGGCTCTTTTTTACAGTCTTGTGTGTCCAAAGTATGTATCAACATATAGAGAAAGAGTGAAACAGTCCAAGATAAGAGGAAAAACATCAGAGCTGACATTTACATCAGCTCTATTTTCCACTTAAATCATCTTTAAACTTTGATGCCTCTTAAGGACTTTGGTTAATCCTGTCTTTTTTCCGTTAGATGTCTTTGAGTGGCGGTAAACATTTATCTGAGGCAAACTTGTCTTTTAGTCGAGTGATGAGCTTTTGACACCAATTTGTGATCGTTAGACTGCAGCAATTCCCCCTCCCCCTGAGATCAATACCTCGGCTCATCTCTTTCTGCCTGTTCGGCTTTACAAGCTGTAAAGACAGATAAAGTGGAAAGAAAGAAGGAGAGTGAGATTGAAAAGAGAGAGGGAAATAGAGGTGGAGGGAATCACAACAGCCAAGCTGCAGAGTAAATCTGGAATTGGTTTTATTGCTAGAGCATGACTTCCCTGATGTTTTCTGCTTGGGCAGTGTGGTGTTTTCAGATCAAAGTAACCAGGATGTTTGCACTATTTTAATTCCCTGAAATAAAACTTACTGATAAATGTTTCTTACTAGTAGGGATTTCTGAAGCTTAACACTTGTTTTACCTTTAAATATCTCCACTTTCCTACAAAAACATTAGAAATAGTCAGTGCTTTGGGTTACAAAAGAACTGGGACTCGTCAATTCTCCTTTGAAAGTCAGACTAATCGAATTTCTTTAAAGATTAACAGCTTGTCAAGTCAAGGCGACCCATATATTGTATGGTAAGGAGTCTCTGGGACAGATTAGACCTTTACATAAAAGATTAACTTACAAAACATTCAGTGCAATTGAAGTTTCCCACAGCCTGATAAACGCATTCGGCTGAAACGAAAGGAAGAGTGTCTCAGTTCGTCCTTTCCCATTTATGTATTCAAAGCAGCTCCTCAACTTGTTTTACTCAATTTAAGATCCTTTTCAGTGCTGCGGACACTGCGCCATTCTTCATGATATAATTGAACAATTAAATGAACAAATTAAATGTGTGCAGAAAATGAGATTTCATTACAAAGTTACAGGGGGGAAAATCCATCATGTGAAAGGTGGATGAATGACAGGCTGATAAAAGGCTGATAATGAAACCTTATACTGGATGCTGTTCGTTACATAAGAGGGGCTGACAGAGTTCATCCAGAGGCGGGAAGGGAAAATACAAGAGGTGAAAATTGAAAAGCTGTATCCATAAGTTACTCCTGCAACAATATCAATTTCTCCACAATTGATTTATTCAGTGAGGTTAAATGTTAGGCATCAAAAAAAGATTGTCCCTTTTTATACTTTTGTGGTAAAACCTTAAAAATCTGAAGAGAAAAAATACAAATGGTCCTAAATTCAAAATGAGTTTCCTTGAACATCTTGTATCTCCAGACTTATATATGTCCTTATTTCCAACATTTAATACATTATGAGATTAATATAATACCTCATTATGTTCTCATCAACATAATAACAAAACATATCTATAAAAACATTGAGGGACAACAGTTTTCATCTCCTTCTGGAAACTAAATCACAGTTTTTAAAGTTATTTTAAGGCATCTTAATGCACTTGAGGTAGTAATATTATATAACAGAAAAACCAAAACCACCATCTTTCCTGAACATTAACCAAAGGAACTTCTTGTAGCGTAAACCTAACCACACGGGGAATACACAACCCTGGTCTCAGGTGTCAAAGCCCTGTGCTGTGGGTTACCGTCCATTTCTAAGGATTTTACTGATTTTTCTTCATGTTGCTACATACACTGAAACACCTGAAACGCTGACTTTAATTCATTGTATTATGTCAACAGATTTCACATAACGGCATTAGGTTAAATTAAAGCAATATTACGAAACTAACCTAATACAGTATTGTGAAATGTGTTGACATAATACATTTAATTCAAGTCAATGTTTCAATTTCTTCCATGTACGGTATTAATGAGGCAAAATATGCCAATAAATACATAAATATCATATCCAATCATGTCCAAAAAACTAAATATGTCCACATTTTTGGAAAGCAATTTTTTTATCAGACAACGATACACATCTCATGTTGATGTTGCAATCTTTATCTGAAAACTAACGTGTATCTACCACTCTCTGACAGAATGTAATGAAAATAAAAATCCTTTTGAAATGTGATGAAAGGCATGTTGAACATCCCCAGATGTTGATACTTAATAATAAAGTATTCACTTAGGTTTAGGGTTTTTTATCTTGTTTCTTTTTATCTCTTCTGAATAGGACGTTCAGATGTTAAAATTAAGTATCAGAGACACACTGTTTAGCAGTCAAACTTTAAACGTCTTGCAATCATTGTTCTTTGTTTTTTTGTTCCTGCTAACGGTCATAGTACCTATGCAGGGTGCCGCACACTGTCTGTTTCCAATTACCTTATTGGGTAAAAAAGGGGGGTGCTGGTGGTTTAGGGGGATGTTGAAAAGTACTACGAAGACGCTTTGATCCTCTCTGCTGAGAAACTCTGGCAAGAACATATATATAAAAAAAGAAACAGGATGAGAGACAGATCAACAGTTTAAGCGGCCGAGCTTTGCAGAGTATGCAGCCGCAGCATTTTCAAACAGATAACCTGAAACCACATTTATTTTCGATGTTCAATCTAAAGGCAACTGGAAGTGTGACTGCAGCGTTGTTATGTGTGTAATATTTCTTAACTGCTATAGTCTGCCATTGAACCTGGCCTTAAACTCACAGCGAAGAAACCCTTCAGTTAATATTTCAATAACATTGATCTTTTAAAAAATAAAACTATTCTCCACACAGATTTGGATGACTCATCGCTGTAACTGGAAACAACTATGAGCTTTACTCGCATGCCAGCTTGGTTTCAGAATACAGGCATTTGTTTCAGCTGTGTATGTTGAATTTCAGAATAAAACTGCTCCATCTACTTTGTTCAGCCAGTGTTCTGCCCTACAGGTATCTTTCGCCTGTTCGCTATTCAGCCAAAGATTTAAAACACATGGAGGGGAAATGGTGGAAACCATATTTAATCCCAGAAGGCTTAGTGGGAGGGAAGCAGGCCGCAGTGCAGTCGGCACACGTGGAGGTGGGTTACACACAAGCCACATTCGACATGGCGCAGGTTTATGTAGCAGTTCATTAAACCTCAATGAGAGTCATCAGCGTAATGCTGAGCCAAATTTAAAAAAGCTTCTGATCAAGCCGATGTGGCCCCGAGTTTTCTCATCTGGTGTAGAAATTCAACTTGTGTGGTAATAATATTTATCTCTGTGAATGACTCATAATGGCTCCTCAAGAAAGCTTCAGCTTATTACATTTCATTTTTTTCCTGACTCTGTTGTCATGACATTTCAGGCGCGCTAGAGAGGTGTGTCGATAATAGATGTTACAGAGCATTACAACATCTTGCATTACACCGACTTGTCAGTGAGGACAAGCTGACATTAATATTCATCTTAATAACTTCAGCATGAGAATATGAACTGAACCCAGATGCAAATACACTGTTTTAGAAGCTGCTCTTCTTACTATACTTATTTTATTTATAGGCCATTTTTGTGGAATAAGAATTGAAATAAAACTAAAGAGGCAGGCAATCACACAAGCATGAATTCTTAGAAATATGACTTCAGTCTTGCTTGATTTAACTACACCCGTGGTTACCACGGTAACATCCTTTTTTTTGTATTACTACTGTAAACAGCTACTTTGGAGAAAAACAACAGAAAAGCTACAGCGAGGCTGATATCAATGAAAGGGAATTGCAAACAGTAAAGCTGGATTACAAGCATGTGTTGTTTTCTGTGAATCGTGTGCATGTGAAGGCATTTTGAATCCAGGCCAGGAGCGGTGGACTCCGCCACAAACAATGAAAGCTACTATGTGGAAAACTAATCACAGGATGTAAATACACTAAATGGATATTGCGGAAAAGTGCCAACAAGAATGAAGTTTGTTTTTTATGAAAATCTGAGGGATTGAACTGTAATTATGCAGACTTTTCAAGTAAGTTTATTTTCTGAGTAAAGTAAATGTCCTTATTTCAACACTCTGACAGATTGTTTTGCTTGTGTTTAATAAAACAATCTGATTGAGACCAATTATAAAGAGAGATTTAGATACAATTATCCAAACGGACAAATTATAACTGATAAGAAACACATTTTTTAGATTTTCATATCACATAATGTTTCTGTTAAAGGGTCAGCAGGTTTTCAGTGGCGCCACATGGGTCCACCTTCCAAAAAACTTTGATCAGAAGTCCTCCTTTGATTATTTTTAAGTCTCATTCATTCTCTTTACAAACCTCCAGCTCCTCTTCTCTCCTCTCAAGTGGAGTGTCTGCCTGTTGATCAGATAGCCCTATAACTAATGAAAAGCGTCATGGAAGTGACAGCAAGATTAATGTAGTATCCCGGGCAGCACTCGCACGAGGCACACTGGGCTTTTCCTGCAGGGCTGCTGCCGCTGCTTAAAACGCTATTTATGGTGACAAATAATGCCCCATTCTGCACTGACACCTGCGAGTCAAGGTTAAAAAACATATTCGCCACAGCCGGTGCGTGGTGGAAAATGTCAGGATGGGGGAATGAGGATAAAGGAATGGAAGATGGAAGTGGGGAGAGAGGATAAAGAGGAAGGAGAGAGAGAAAAGGGGAGAGCTGCCATTTCAGATAGAATAAACTTATTTACTGGAGCTGTACTCTGTAGGGGAGTCGTGGGAGAGGGTGGGGGGTGGACAGGGAAAATGGGAATTCAGGATTAATTGAAAACATCTGTGCTGTGCAAAATGGCCGCAGCAGAGGAGCCTGAAGGGGGTGATAGCATAGAGGGATCACACACAGCACTTGAGAACATATAATATATTTGATTCTGTTTTTTCCCCCCACTCTGAGCAGACAGCTGATGATGCCACCAACTGTCTGGCTTGATATCTCAGTGTGCGTTTAGGGGTGTGTGTGTGTGTGTGTGTGTGTGTGTGTGTGTGTGTGTGTGTGTGTGTGTGTGTGTGTGTGCGTGTGTGTGTGTGTGTGTGTGTGGGAGACATCACTTTGATCGAGAAACCATCTCATTCTTAGTCGATACCAGTAGCCGGGGCTCAAAAGCGGTCAATTCTGTCTGACCTTCAGCCGCAGCGTTACAGTGGGCCAATCAGACAAAGTGTGTGTGTGTGTGTGTGTGTGTGTGTGTGTGTGTGTGTGTGTGTGTGTGTATGCACCATAATTCCAGGCGGAAGTTAAACATGGGCATGGAATAGCATCAAACTATGCTATGTACACATATATAAACATAAAGTCATTGATTGCCTCTGTTAGCAGTTTTACACCAGAGAAACATCTAAAATATATTTGTCTATCAATTTGGGTGAGATGCAATAAAGCATAATGAGAGCTGATTAGAGAAAGAAATATAAAAACAGTGCTTGCTTCTGCTCCTTCTTGTTGCTTTTTTGTTGCTTCACATTCACAACTCAAACACTGGAGGTGTGATGATGACATTCATGCGAGTTGAATCCTTAAAACAACACCATCGACTGTCACTACCAGTGGAACAACTCTGGGGTATTGAGAAGGAAAAATAAAACTTTGACAATTAGACAACCGATTGCTATCTTCTTGGTTATTTCTGGAAACGGACGTGCACAGTTGTTACATTTAATGGCCTCCAGATTCTCTTTGATATCACTTGTACAACCAATGTATTACATTCATTCATTGCTTTATTGTGTGTGTATATGTTTGCAACAGGAAAACATTTAAACTAGAAAGGATTTGGATTATTAGCTTATCGCTAAACACACCAGCAAGCCTTTACCTGGTATTACCTTAGGATGAAGTATGAAGAGAAAGCACACACAAGGTGTAAACTCATGCGTCGACCTGCTAGCTTTATCCAGCCTGGCAACACAAGTTAGTAGCTAACAAGTGGTGTACCCGAAAACTGATTTAAAAAAGATTGATGTCTATCCATGGCATTGCTTCTACTGACCAGTTTGTATACACTGCCTTTGCGCCTCACTAATATGCACATTGAGTTATAAGCTCAAAACAGCTGTAAAGTCTGTGGGAGATGTTGCCCCCTCCTCTGATGCGCCTCAACTGCATCATAAAGACATACAAAATTGATATGGGCTGCTAAAAACCGCCCCCATGGTTTGTGTGGACAACGCAGACAAATCAATTCTTTACAATTACATTCAGTACGTATATTATATCAGGTGGGAAGCAGTGATGATATGTCAGCTCTTAGTTATTATGTAATCATCCTTTTGAATTGAGGATTACAGTTTGACAAACATTTGGAAGCCATTTCTAATCACCTACAAATATTATTTTTTTAGTGCTCGTAAAACAAATATCGCAATATGGGCCTTTACATATGTTTGTTGCATATTATTGTTTTATTTACTTCTTTTTTATTTGAATTGTAATGTTTTTGTTACATGTTACATGCAACCTGACTATTTAAAAAAAAATAGGCTAATAACTTTATTTTTCCTTTCAGCATTGACAGATCACTTCTTCCTTCCTTTCACAATAAAGGCCCTAGACACGTTTCCTGCCAAACTGTTTACCAGTGGGAACTCAAATTTACTAATAATATAGCAGCTAACCACCAGTGTTGGGAAAGTTCACTTTCTACATGAACTAGTTCAGTTCACAGTTCACACATTTTAAAATGAACTAGTTCAGTTCATAGTGCATAATTCAAAATTTTTAACTAAAGTTCATGGTTGGTTTCAAAAATGAACTAATTTATAGTTTATAGTTATTTTTTTCAATACGTTGCTGCGAGCTATTATTTGTCAAAATGATTGCCACAACCCATATAGAACCACAGACAGCAATCAGAATACTGGCATTTCCATAACGCTTTGCTGCCGCCCATTCAGTCCACACTAGTAGCAGCTGCAGCTTTCATCTCTACAGTATATTTTCAAAAACATGAGGAAAAACGTGCTGCTTGAATGGTCTTTATTAAGTATAAGAATCTAAATATACTTAAAGTACCAAAAGTGAAAGTAGTCATTGTGCAAACATATAACATATAAACATGTGCCGACGTAACTCTGTACTAACACAACACCAGGTAGGAACCAGGCTGAGGTATGAAACTAAGGTTACAGGCAAACGTTAGATTTTTTCCGTCTGAGTCAGTACTGACTTTAACGTAAAACTCTTTTAAATGCTCATACGCCGACGCCGTAGAGTCTGACTCTGAGCGAGTGCTGCTGCAGCTGCTCTCGGCTTCGTCCATACTAATTCATTCATTCAATGCTCGCCGGTTCAGCGGTTCCACATTGTTTGTTGTGAGGAGTCTGATGACGTATATTTTAGTGCGACAGCCAGGGGTGACAGGCGCTCATGCGTCACAGGCAGCTTGCTGTTGCCAGATTGGGTGGTTTTCCGCATTATTTTGAAGCCTGTTTACGGTGTGTTTTAACTGGGTTTTCGGCTGAAAGGCATATGAAATCTGGCACCCTTTTGAACGCCGTTATAATACAGTGCTGAGAATGAACGCACTTTTGAACGCCGTTATACAGCGCTGAGAATGAACGCGTTCTCAATGACGTTCATCTAGCGGAAATACAGTACGTTCAGTTCACGTTCGCCCAAAATATGAACGCGTTCATGAACGATCGTTCATGTTCATTGAACGCGTTCAGGTACATCACTGCTAACCACATTAGCTTAGACTCAACAATAACTCACCTCTTGCAGACTACCTGACGCTACTCTCAATACGATCCAAGTTCCGTCCTCTGACTCCGCAAATAATTCAGGTCTGTGTTGCAACTACTGCGAATTTTAGGAGAGACTGCAAGCGCATTTCGTGGCATCTGCAGGCAGTGGCAAGTCCTTCCGGCATATGCCACAGAGGCCGCTACTCTGTGGTAGCTGTGGCAAGTTCTTCCGGCATATGCCACAGAGGCCGCTACTCTGTGGTAGCTGTGACAGGTCCTTCCGGCATATGCCACAGATGCCACAACTCGCCGAGGCATCTGCCGCTGCTCAACGGGAGTTGCCACAAGATGCCAGAGTAAGAGAAGGTTTACGGTAGCTGCCACTCGCCTTCCGTGGCAAATGCTGCTATTTAAACCCGTATTTATCGTGTAAAATATCGCTGTTTTGGCATGACTTTATCGAACTGATCTGTACACAGGACTGATGATCTGTACACAGGACTGATGGTCCGATCTCTATTTTTTTAAACATTATAATTTCTATTCAATTTTACTTGGAGCATGGTTTGTTAAAATAAACAAACGTGCTATATTTATGATGAAATATTGGCGAGTGAGGGTTGCAACGCCCTTGGCAATTTTCGCTTCTTGAGGGAAGTTTCCACTGCTTGCTACGATAAACCAGGTGTATGACTAGTATAAGACACATAATTAACAAATAAATATCTGTATTGACACAGCAACGTGTACACTGGTGTTATTAGACTTGGCTACAGACTTAGGGCAGCTGTAACTGATTGCAGTTGCCACTGCTAGTGAGATGCTAAGGTTTACTTTATAAATTAGGCAAAGGACTTATATTTGCTCCATGCCTTCAGCAGCAGCAGGCCATTCACTTTGATTTGATCCAGTTATGAAATGTCATCATTTCGACAATAAAGAAATGCTACATAAACGTTATCTTGCACGTTTTATCGAACCATCTCCGTTTCTAACTTTCAATATATTTAAAAAGAGATCTCTCTCTCATCTGCGTGCGGGGGCGGGGCCTCACAGACATGCTGCTGCGCTGTGCACACAGTTCTGCCGGTAATGAATATTAGGATACATTTTGTGAGGAAACTTTTCCACCAATAATTCCAATAAGTATTCCAAAATGTATTCACTTCAGGTTTACGAAAGTAACTGTATTCGGATTAGTTGTTTTTCAAATGTAACCCGAGCTGAATACAGTTAGGCTACTTGGTTTTTGTATTCTGATTACGTAACGCCGTTACATGTATTCAGTTACAACCCAACCCTGTGCACAGATCATCAGTCCTGTGTACAGATCAGTTCGATAAAGTCATGCCAAAACAGCGACATTTTACACGATAAATATGGGTTTAAATAGCAGCATTTGCCACGGAAGGCGAGTGGCAGCTACCGTAAACGTTATCTTACTCTGGCATCTTGTGGCAACTCCCGTTGAGCAGCGGCAGATGCCTCGGCAAGTTGTGGCATCTGTGGCATATGCCGGAAGTACTTGCCACAGCTACCACAGAGTAGCGGCCTCTGTGGCATATGCCGGAAGTACTTGCCACAGCTACCACAGAGTAGTGGCCTCTGTGGCATATGCCGGAAGGACTTGCCACTGCCTGCAGATGCCACGAAATGAGCCAGGCCCTACTGAATTTTAGTCGATACCGGTATGTATTGTTTTTGTTTTTGTTAAGCTTATTCGTCATGACCCCGCTGTGCAATGGCCTTTAAGCGGGTGTGCAGGTTCACTGGACTTTTCTTTGTGGATAAATGAGTCTGTTTTCATATTGCCTTTGTTTGGGTCCATGTGAGTCTGCAAATGTCAGGAGTTGGGTGCGTCTTTCAAAGGTATGTTCAGTGTGTATTTCATTTCAAAAGTGTGGTTGTTTATCTGTTTTTCACTGTGTGTGTGTGTGTGTGCGTGCGTGTTTTATTGTTGTTGCTGCCTCTAGCCTACATATATATCTTGTTGAGCTTTACTTCTTATCTGTATTCGTAAGTGTGGGTAGTAGATAGATGCATAGTTTTATCATGCTTTGTGTCTTTTAAAAAGTGTGTGTGTGTGTGTGTGTGTGTGAGAGAGTTAGAGAGGAGCAGCAGGAGAGTCATGGCTGCAGAAGCAGAGCAGCAGCAGCCTGATATCAGCTCCTGTTGAGTCTGATTACAACCAGCTAGAGAGGGGCAAAAAACTACTCATGAAAAGAAAGAGAAGGAGAGAGCGAGACAAGACTGAAGGGAGTCAAATGCAACAGAAAGAGTTTCGGCACGAGTGTGTGAGCTTCAGAGAGAAAATAAAACAGCTCCCTTTCACAAAGGGTGAAAGGGAGCTGTAAAAGAGGGGGGAGGGAAACACAAACGAAGAAAATCAATCAGTGCACTTACACACACTTAAGTAACTGTGTTACTGTCAGCTTTGTGCAGTAATCTGATTTCTTTGATGTCAAGTAAACAAGAAACCTGGTTTCCATAATTGGGATAAGGGGAAATTGAGAAACTTGTTTGTCTATATTTCTCCAGAAATTACTTCAGGGAAGGACAATATCAGTGACAGCACAGCAGTTATGCATCTAAGTTTGAAAATAAGGTAGTATAGTTCTACCTAAACACTAATACACGGCAGCCTGCATAAGTATACATCAGGTTTGACAGATATCTCTAAAATTCACTGTTTAAGAAAAAGTCCTCTCCACAGCGTGTAAACTATTACAAATAAATTAACCATGGTTCCAAAATAAGGTTGAGATAAGGAGAGAATACAAACTGCCAAAAAAATAAAAACAGTAACAGTGAAGAAGAAAATACATATTTTTCCGTTAATGTCAAAACAACTCAGGTCAAATTAAAGACGCCAGAGATGTTTCGCAATTTCTAACTGGACTAGAAACAGACATTTTTAGGCTTGAGAAGAGCTTTTACACCTAGTGATTAAAACATTTTGGCCACCAGTGGCTTACACTAGAAAAAAGGCTCATAAACGACTGTCATTTATTTTTGGTTCAGAGAGCAGGTGCTTTCAACATCTCAATGGCGTATGTGGAGTGCGATTAACGACAGTCGTGCTAAACAAGAGTCACGGGCAGTGCCTCTCGTAAGTTAACTTGGCTATGTGCAGGATTTTGTGTAATCATCCTGCTTGTGAATCGAGTTGACTTATCATTCTTTGAGAGTTGTTAAAAACGAGAGAAATTCCTTCTAGAAATCAGTTGGTTATAAGTTGAAAGCAAGTGCAATATTCACTCTTCCTTTAGCTCTGTTTTTGGTCTCCACCGACTCCTGGGAAAAATATTGGACTCTTTAGTTGCTTAATTCTCCACTATGTTCACCAGCGAGTTGCTTACTATGTCTGCCTGCAGTGTAATACAGAGTAGGTAGGGTCTTGGAGTGTGTTGTGGCTGAAAATGAGGGTGACGAAAGCAGCGAGAGTGATCCAAAAGTTGTGGGCTGTTAAACCAAAACAGCTGAAAGAGATACTAAACACTTGTAGAACTGAGTGGAACTGCAGTGTGGTGATAATCCCCTTTACATTTCCAACATAACCTCATTTCTTCCAGCTACCTTCTACTTTTTCTAAATGTGCTGAATGAAAGAGAGAAAAATGACAAGAGACAAAAAGAGCAAGTGAGGAAAGGCAGCAAGATATTTACAGAGTTTGAAACACAGAGGGCGAGATAAGGAAGAGAGAGATTCATGGGAAAGCAAGGGAACAGTCAGAATAAAGAAAAAAGGAGCGCGCCGGAGATGGAAGCAGGGAGAGGGGAATAAGATCAAATAAACGAGAGGCAGCGGGGGGAAAGTGAGAGTAAGAGAGAGAGGCTTGGTTGACACATAAAACAATGATGAGACACCTAGAGAGAGAGGGAGAGATAGGCGACTGTGGAGAAGAGGCTGTTGCTGGAAAGTGTAGATAGACACCTCGGAGGGAGGGAAGAAAGAAGCGACGGGATCCAGTGTGTGGAGGGGCCAGAGAGGAGGAGGAAGACAGAAGAGGGGGAAGACAGAGGAGGAGGAGGAGGAGGGGGAGCTAAAGAGGAGGGGACGAGACAAGCAAGGGAGGACCAGAGCGAGGAGAGAGAGAGAGAGAGAGGCAGATACGGAGGTCCACAGACAGCGGCGTGCAGAGCGCAGACTGGCCATTGACGCTGCAGTTGGATTGAACACACATGCACAGACACACACACCCCTGAGGAGTGTATGAGACATGCCCAGGCTGCTTTCCATGGACACACACACACTGGCAAGGCACCAGAGAGGAAATACAGCACATCCCAGAGCCTGAGGAGTCATGGAGAGCAGCATGTTTTTTGGTGAGTTTTTATTTATATGTGTTCACACGCATAATTTCATCCTCGTGTGTGTCCGCAGATTCCTCCATCTAAGAGTGTTTGTTTTGACTTGTTCTGGTTACTGAGAGCATGAACAGGAAAAGCGCTGGTTTATATTAAAGGCAAAACAGTGTGAAGTTACCCACTAGGGAGATTCTGTTATTTTGTGTATGTGTTCACTGCATGGGTTTTATAATAATAATAATAATTCCTTACATTTATTATAGCGCTTTATCAATGACTCAAAGCGTTTTACAGATACACACATTACACATATATGATACATGCAATGGTCAGATACTGTGGACAATACCCACAGGAGCAAGTTCAGGTGAAGTGTCTTGCCCAAGGACACACCGGCTTATCACAGTCAAATGCACAGTATAAGTGCACACTCCCCCCTCTCCTAGATGTAAAGGGGTTCCAGCCCGCCTGTATCTTGTTCTTGAAACTAAAAAAGATGGATGGGGGAGCCGGGTGATGTTACAGGGAAGTTGCACACTGAGGAATCCCAAAACTGTTGAATGAACCTGCTCCTCAGGTAACCCCCTTTGTGTTGCTCATGTTCTGGTTTATTGGACTGAATCCCAGGTGGTGTTGCTGCTGAGAATACAAGCTTCGGATTTCATTGTGACCAGCTGACTGTTCGTAGGAATTCAAGTCAGATCAGAGATGGCAGCACTGGGAGCCACTTGATATTCTCATCTGTATAGTATATTTACAGAAATCGAAGGAAAGGCCCCTTCCATTCGTTTTTTATGGAGGAGACTGGAGAAGGCTTAGGAAGACTTAATGCGCGAGTGGCTCCTCGTCAAGTGCTCTTCTCACGGCTGGTTTACAGTCACATTGGAGGAATAATTACACAGGGATCCGGAGCTCTGAGGGGGTGATTTGTTAAATGAAAAACAATTTTTTTCTTTTTCATCCCGGGGATTAAAGTGATCTGAAGTTACAGACTGTGGCTTGTAGTGCGAGAAGGATTTTCTCTTGTTATGCCATACACAGAGAAGGAGGGGGTTGGGGGGGGGGTGCTGGTGGCTTATAAATGAATAAGCTGTCAGGTGCAGAGACAGCTTCAGCCCTTTGAGAATCGACCGCCGACGTCAGTCAGGTGCGCAGCTTCTGGAAAGCAACGAATGGATGGGTTTGGACATTGTCCCATTTTTAACCTGAAATCAAACGAAGAGTTGGTGATGTTTCTTTTCATACGTTCTTTTGTCTGACAAAGAACCAACTTATCACCAGGGCTCAATGTGAAGCAAACAACAAGAGGAGTAAAGGTCACTGTGTTTGTGTACAGGAGCTGCATTGCTCTAACATTTATGAATCCTTAGTGCACAACCGCACTGCACTCCAGAGAGAAAATAGATGGTATCTGTTAAAAGATTAATAACACTGCTTGTTCAGCAACTCTGCATTGCTGCTACCTAATTGGAACACGTTTTTTGTTAAAGTAATTATTATCCGGTGATATATCATGAGACTCTTGACCTCGATGCCAAAATGGACAAGAATATAAACAGATCAAAAGAAAATGCTCCTCTTGCAAACATCAAAAGAAGGCCGTAAAAAGAGCCGTAACCCAGCAGGCTAATAGGTCTTTAGTTGGTGCTGCAATCATACAAGCTATTAGTGTTGTTTCGTCGAGGGCCCGGAGGAAAACGATCCGGTGTGTCTGGCTTTGTGGTCGGCGTTAAATGGCACGTAAACATATTTTTGGTTAACCTCAGATTACAGAGTACATAGGAAGTGATTTTTGGGTCTGGTTCAGAGACAGCTGTGTTTATTAGCGAGCCTCAGTCATGACAGCAGCAAAAGCTACAGTATGCTAATCTGGAGAGGAGTTATGCACCTCGGAGCAAAGTGCATGCTGTATGCCACACGCTTGTGAGATTTATGGGATTTCTTACGAACACAGAGTTTATCCTGTAAAGGTTAATTGGAAAATCAGTGAAAGTTTAGCTTAAAAGCAAAAAAAAATGCTTTAAATCTGTCATTTTTGCTCACTTTGTTCGATTTAATAGGGGTGAAATGATCTTATCCTCCTCACTGGAAGCGTGGTACTGATCTCAGAGCATGCTAAGGGCCGCAGAATACAATCAGCACACTCCAGGAAAACACAAAGGTGTTAATCACATCTGAAGCGCCATCAGCATACAAATTACTTTCAGAGAAATTCAGATTTATCTAATAATTGGATTTATGTTTGCTGAGGGAAAAGGAATTATGTGCCAGAGCAAGCTTTTTATTTGGAGGCTCTCCGGCAGTGTGGACTCTCAGTCTCTCTGGGCAGATCTTATCGGGGGAGCAGCCAGGTTCAGGACACTAAAAGGAGGCGGACGGTGGAGCAGAGCGGAGCAAGATGATTAATTATTAATGCCAGACGGCGTCCTCCAGACATCATTTTAACTCTCCCCCTCTCTCGACATGATGCCGCAGGAGTAAAAAGCGCTTCAGCCCCGATAAGGGAATCTTTCAGGAAGGGCAATGCAGAGGACAGCCGAGTCTGAAACACACCCCGATGTACAGTACACACATCCTGTCCAATGAACTGCTCGTATTGTCTTACACTGTATAAACTGCATCATTAAACACAGCCTCAAAGAGAATGGATAAACAAATGCCACTGGGTAAAAAACTTTCATCAATTTTGATCTGTTTCAAATGTTTCTGGATGTCAGATTTCATCTTTTTTTTGCATCGTTACACTTCTGGGCAAAGCAGGCAGAAAAGCAATCTTAAAAAGCCCTAGGTTCAGTTTGTGTCAACTGGTTTGTGGTAATTTAATTAAAATTGTGTTTTAGAATATACACCCCTAAAGCATTATATCATCTGACATGATAAGAGCTTTTAAAGCTGCGTTACTTTGTTTCGTTTGGCAACTCTGAGAGAAGCTGGAAAACATACGTTTAATATATTAATGCCTTATAAATTTGTTATGGGTAATGTGTTAGCAAACTGTTTACACATCCAGCAAACATCGAGGAACATTAACATTCATTTAGAGACATGTCTCTGGTGATGTGAAGACCGTAAGTGCAATTTACTTTCCTTCCAGCTCTGTTTTGTCTCTTTAGCTGCCAACATGTTTACAGGCTAGTCCCTGACTTTCACAAGTGGTGCTGGGCATAGAGTAGTTTTCGGGCTTTTTTGCTAAAAACAGCTGCCTGTGGTATCTGGAATTGATGCAGACAAGATCGGATTGAACAAAACCGTTTTTTAATATTTTAATAATATGCTTATATAGTGCATATTTAGAAATTAATTCACGTGCAATTAAATGATAATGCAGAAAAAGTAGTATTCCAGCAATGCATGCAGTACACAGAGAGGAGGGGTTGTGTGTTTAATAGGCAATCAGCTGATTCTTTCTGAAGCACACTTTCAGTTAAATCACATTTTTATGATACATTTTCTATTGGAATTCCTGGTGTTTGTTGGTTTTAAGCACTCTTTGGAGCTTTCTGTGTGGCTTTAAATAAATCTGTGGCTACAATTTACATAGGCAAACATTTCACAACCTCACATTTCACTTTTAACCACCACATACCTCCTCTCGGTCGCTGCATGAGAAGCTCATAGTGAGAAATTGTCCCTCAGATACGAGCCTGTAAAGAAATGAGTGCAGGGGGACATGGTACAGATGGGGCAATGACATATAACCAGGCTGTCATTTGAATTTATGATTTCTATTTGTTTGGCTTGAACTTGTTTTGATTACTTTGATTTGATAAATGAATGTTCCTGACTAAAAAACTGAATATAAGACTAGGCTAATGGCAAAACTGTCTTTTTTCCCACATTTCCACACTTAACTCCCAGGCTGCTCAGACAGTCTCTTTTCAGTTATTTGAATGATTGTCGCCTGCTGACCTTTCACTCTCCCGAGCCACTCTCTATGCAAAGTAGATGACAGCGCATGCCGTCGAGACTCAGGCCACACGGGGCCCTGCATCCTGTCGACGGAGTCAACATTTAGAAGCAGGCCACAGAACTCAAATATTAAAATGTTTAAGCCAAACTCAAGTCAAATATTGAAATCTCTAACAAAGTGATAATTACGGTTGCCATCTGTGCTTCTGTGCCAGAGCCTGCTGTAACAGGATTTTTCTGCATTAGTGTTGAAGCATCTTGAAGTCCGTGTGGAGACCAAGATCAGAATAGCAGCCAGGGCTAATTTCTCTGCTCTGCCTAATATTATTTTTCACAGATTTGCTGGTGATGACAGATGATCAGGCTGAAAGCGTTGAAACTGTTGCTGCAGGCTGGAATGTGACTTTTTGTTCAGGCATGTTTTTCTGGATTGCGATTGTTGCGTGTTATCTTTTACAAAGGTAGACAAAATAAAAATATGTGTGCCTTATTTTACCTCGAACGGGGGGTGGAAGGTATATGAGGTGAACGAGGTTAAATCCAGTGACAATTAAATTGAGGAAGTATAAGTATTACTCAAACACTATTTTACAACTATAGTATACTTCTCCTTCACCAACCTTCAATACTTTAAACCGCAATATTATTTGGCAACTATAGTAACTACTTGCTTTACAAATGTTGCTGTTTAGCCATGCAGCATCGTGTCTCGAAGAATGGCAATGATCAATTTCTTCTTTTCTTCGTCTGCAAGTGAGGACTTGTGATAGAAAGTTCATAAAAGTTATTCTTAGTCAGTTAGTTTTTTATCAGCCTTTTTTGGATCCTGTGGTTCAGTGGGTTCACTTCTTTTGTCCAGATGGAAATATCTCAACACGTATTGAATAGATTGTGACAACATTTGGGAAAAACTACGATGCCTTTTATATCAAAATTGTAATTTGTCCTCAAATGTGGTTTACTTCCAATCCCTGCTAAACTAATTCAGTGCTGAATAGCATATTCATTGCCCATGTGTGCTCTTGTGTCTACACATGGTGCGTTCAGGCACCGTTTTGAATGTGGGTTACCCTCATTTTAGCAGCTCTCAGAACCAAACATGGAGTCACTGTAGTTGCACATGAAATGGATGAAGTGTGTATAGTTTGCGGGAAATATAGGCAGGATTATATATGCTGGATTGTGCAAGAAACACATCTGTTCCCAGCACGGTTGTAGAATATTTTTTATTCAGAACATATGATCAACATTTAAAATGTGATGTTTTGTTAAAAATCTAACTACACACGATAAAAGAAAGTAGTTTAAATAGTTCTTCTTTGCCCAGGTACAACATTAAAAAGAAAAAGTATCACGTTACTATTATTTAAAAGGTACAGAAGGCCCAATGTACTTCTAACCATGTTCCTTTTACAGAAGGGACATTTTAAGTGCAAGATGAGTAGGCCTACTCATATGGAGTGTTTTAAGCTTATTCTTAGGGTCTGAATAGGATACTTCTTCAAGCGGCTACAGTGTCAATACAAAACACTTAAGACTGTAATGTGAAACTAATCATCTCTGTGTGATGTTTTTTCATAAAGGACTCCAGTCGTTATGACACATCATATTTCATCCCCTATCACTCAGCAAACCAAACATGACCCTATCGTAAAAATTCACATTTCAGTTTGTCAGTCTTCATCTCGCTGCAGACTAATCCCGCACATCAGCCCTGGTGTGTTTGAACGGCCTGTTTTGACTGTCGGGCCGTGAGTGCTGGATTTGGCCGGCGCGTGGTAAGGCGTGCTTGTGGGTTGACGTCAGGCCGGCATGTCGAGAGATGGCATGGTTGGATGATCCCTACAGAATGACAAGACGTGCCTCCACATCAGAGACGGCATGTGTTCTTTTTCCAACAGATGGCAGCGCTCCGCGACTGGAAGGCGAAGACAGAGTGGGAGAAGGGGAGACAGTCTGTGGTTTCTCCCTTTTCTCCTCTTGTGTTTATGACTTTTATTTACCCCTTACCGTAGCCTGGGGTCCAAAACGTGGCAAACCGTGTTTTTATTTGTCTCAAGACGGCGGTTTGATACAGTATCTGCCAGCGCTTTAGAGCCATGCTGGCCCAGAGTTCCACTGTTGTTAAATGTGCAGCAATAAAAAAATCATCCCTCTGGTTCTCATTACAGCTTCGTGAAATGGCTTCTTTAATTCCTAATGTTTTGGAGGGCTCTGACGGTTTTCTTTGCCTTTTTTTCATCCTGTAGTGTTGAAATCAGCCGTGTGCTGTTTCCAATTGTGGGTTTTAAAGCGCTCTGCTGGCATGGTGCACTCACATGACAATAAAAGTATTTACTTTGTTTTTCCTAGAGATGTGAAGGCCTGGCCTGCTTTGCCATTAACTCATCTCAGAAGACAAACTGCCCGTTGCAGTCATTCCACATCAGCTCTTTGTGGGGACAAGTCAGAATGAGAACATCTGTTTTGGAGAGATTAACATCATCACTGTATCACATAGTTATCATCTGCATCTACAATTTATTCCCAGTGCATTATGTGGGTCTGACTGTGATTTAAGAAACTAAATCCATAATTCTTGAGTCTTAAGTCAATTTATCACAGACACAATCTTTGAGCCAATGGAAACATTCTCCTAATCGTGGTGTTAACGGGTTGACAAACTTTAGAATGTACACATACTTCAATAATAGCTGAGATGAAAAGATTGACCTTTTTAATTTTGTCCAAACATCAGGCATTCAGCGTCAAAGCATGAAAACTATAAACTATGAATAATTAAGTTCTCAGAGTTTGTAAAGAAAAGAAAGACATTTATGTAGTCATATACTGATATTTTGAAATAAAACCATACAGAAATGCTGAAAAAAGGTGCAAAATCTCTATTTATTTATTTGAGCATGGAAATTCACTCTTGACCTTGTATAGTCTCAACCCCAGGTCTGACAAGTTATTCTGGAGCTTGCAACTCTGCTATTTAAAGCCTTGGAAAGCTCAGAAAACATAGACCTTCAGTTGATATTATTATGTTAAAAGAAATTATAAATGACATGAAAAAGCCTAGATATACCCAAAAATGAGGGAAAGAAAATGAAGGTATTGGGAGTTTGTGATGTATAATTACATTACATTACATTGCATTGCATTGCATTTAGCTGACGCTTTTATCCAAAGCGGCTTACAATAAGTGCGTTCGACCAACAAAATACAAACTTGAGGAAAACAGAATCATATAAGTATATCAGGTTTCATAGAGCAAAAACATTTCAAGTGCTACTCAACTGGCTTTAGATAAGCCAGCCCTTTATTAGTATATTAGTGCTTTGTTAATAGTTCTATCGCTCGAAGTGGATAATAAAAACCTTGTTATAAAACGATGTCTTTTAAATGATGGAAATCCTCAAATAGGAATGAGGTTCAAGGTTTTTCCAGTGTTGAAGCTTTAAAACCATCCAAATTGGAGATTTGGGGGATTTCCGTGCCTCCAGCTGAGGTTCAACCCACTGTAGAACATCTGAAAAGTTGTTTTTACTCCTGGTATTAATATAAATCAAATCAATACGCTGTAACTAATGTAAGGTATGCATACTTTGTCTGCCTTGTTAGCAGAGGAGTTACATACTTGAATGTATGAGTAATACAGATAAGATGTTACACAGTGCAGAGACACATTGTTTTACAGACTAAACAAACACTCTGACGGTTCACTTGGAAGATTTCGGCTCAGCTTTGTTTCCTGCTGCCATCTGCATTTCAATATGTTGCCTTTGCTCTGCCTCCTACAGGTAACACATGTCAAAATGGCCTCATGCCCACCCTGGTGCGTCCCACCCTGCCTGGCATCCAGACCTCACTGGGCATGAAGCAGTTTTTCCCGTTTCCATTGGATACGGCCGCAGCCATCAGCCTCTTCCAAGGATTCAACGCGGTGAGTCTCATCTTATTTGTCACATGATCTGCTGCTGCTTTATGTTCATGATTCCACATCTATTTCTAATATATCTCTGAAATATTCATATTTGGAGACATCTTTATTTAAAACCGTTATCACTGATTCAGCGCTGCACACAAAGAGCAGCTTCAAGGCATCGAGGTCTGACTTTCCTCAACCTCATTTTGTCAAGTTCATGCATCTCTCTTTTTTTTAATAATATATATATATATAAAATGCACTCTCTGTTAGCCTGGGTACATCTAATTAAATATGCTTTGAACACTTTAATGCAAGACTATAAAGAAAAACATAAAAGGAATATTTGTAATGGTTCTGACTATCCACTTTAGAGGAGTACATTTCCATCTGAGAGTATGTTTTGTTATGCAAATATGTATGCAATATATAGAAGTCTCTACTGTGTTTTTCTATTATGGCAAACACATCGTTTTTCCTGAGACGCATTTGTGGAAAATGTGCAATTATTCTCATAGCGCACTTACTCTCCTGCCAGTTTGCATATTCAACTTTATTCTGGAGATGTATTGACAGCTCTGTCTTTAGACTCCAAGACCAAAACTCATTAATAGTTATTTATATCTTAAGAAATATGGCTGCTGAATGCAACTCATCTTCTTATTCATCTCCACATCTGTTTTTAATTTAAACCCAATACAGAAATATATTTTGCTGAAAGCCAGTTGGCAATTTACTCTAGTCTAAAACATTTATTTTAAATGTGCAGACGGAGTAATGACTAAGTAAGCCTTATCTCTGTAAGACATTCTGAGAGCGATGAACGTTTGTAAAACATACTCCATGTTGCACTAATCTCCGTTTGGAAATTAAGGACAATGAGCAATTATTTGAAACAATGACTGAATAATTGTAATTTTTAAAGCAAGGAAGCCACATTTTTCATAGCTTCTGGAGTATTAAACACATTTTCAATCAGATTTGAACAAGCCATTTTAATTGTGTATTCACTATTCAGGTAAATCAAGATGGCCTGTTTTTTGTATTTTCCAACATTTTACAGATGATGAAATTGATGAATGGAAAAAAATAGTCTGCAGATTAGTCGATTATGAAAATAATAAACTCGGTGTAGCCCCGAACACAGTAGCGATCCCTTTCTGTCATGATTCATTGTTGATGTTGCAATATTAATGTTATATATTCATTTCTATGTCGTTATGTTGATGTGGAAAAGGATGCATCATGTTTAAAGATTTAAAAGACTCCCCTTATAGCTCATTGTTTTTTAAACAGGCATGGAGACAAACTCTATACTAGACCCTTTCTCCAGAATCGAGAACTGATGTTAACAGCTTTCTGAAATGCAACGCTAGCCAGACCTTATTGGATTTGCGATTGTTGAGGCACTACCTTTTTAAATGGAGCACTCATCCACTATGCACTTACTGTACCAGGACTCATACGTACACTCATATGGATCTATTGATTCTTCTTTTAAAAGCAGAAATATGAAGAAATATCTGGCCATGTGCAGCTCAATCCTTCAAGGCCATCAAAACAACATGATGACTCCTGGTAAAAAGAAAAACCCTGACAGATAAAAGTCTAAAAGCTTTTTTTGTTCAGTGTCTTCGTTTGAATGAATTACATGGATAGCTCAATTTAAAATCTGTTGGAAAAAACGGGTTGAAATATGGAGCACAGCTGGATAAGAGTGAGGGAAAAAACACACATGAAGGAACAAAAAGAAAAGTGGGGACATCAAGGCGAGAACCCCAGATAACCCTTGATGATAGATGTTTTGTGAGAAATGTCAGGAATACTGGTCCCTTCTCTCGCCCCGTCTAATCTGTATTTAATAGACTTGTCTTCGGATAATGAGTAATACACTGGGAAGCCTCCAAGTGGTGGAAAGCTGATACTAGATTAACACAAAGTAATCACCTCTCATTCTCTGTCACACACACAAACACACACACACACAGCATTCTTGCACTTTCCTCTCATTCTCTCTCTGTTTTCCTTTTTGTCGCTTATTCTCTCAAACTTTCTCACAGCTCCTGATTTATTTATAATCAGTTGTAAAAGCACAAGTTGACACCAGCCTCTGGTTTCAAACATAATTTATTGGTTTACACTCTGCGGGCTTCCACTTTATCAGCACTTTTAAAACCAGTGTAAGGGCGTTGTTTTAAGGGTACAACAAGCTTGTGGGTTGTGTCTCTTTATGTGTTATGTGTGGTTTCATGGGTGGGAAAATATGTTTTACAAATCGTATTATAACCAAGAGCTGAGATGTCAAATCAGTGCCACAGGAGAAAAGTCCTTGACTCAAATATTGAGTCAAGTTAAAGCAAACTTAGTGGCAACATATTGTGCCTGAAGTGAAAGTACAACCTTGAATCTGCAAGGATTTGTTGGCTTTCAGATCCATTGAAGAAGATAATAAATAAGGAAAAATATAAGAAAAGAAAGCCAGGAAGTTAAACATCTGAGAAAAAAAGCTAAAAAAGGATTGAAGGAAATCAACACATGAAGAAAGAAAGACAGAAGGGAAGAAAACAAGAAGAAAGGATTAAAAAACAAAACATAAAAGCAAAAATTGTAGGGATATATTTAGGGTTTGTACCGTTGAATGTAACATTTGTTTTCAACTATAAATCGAGCAGGCCAAGTGGAATTACTAAAATATCCTCAAGATTAAAGTATGCAAATAACTTTCTTGACTTTAACAAAAAACGTTCTTTCTGCCTCCACATATGGGTAATATGGCTTCAGTCAAGCAGTGTATCAGAAAATGCAGATCTCTGATTATAATTGCACACAGAAACCAAACAGCTGTTCGATTGACTGCAGCAGACTGTGATTTACGGCTGAAGTTAGTTTCCATCTGAACTCCCACTGACGGCACACTCTTAATATCTGCTGGAGATGAGGTCAGACATGCTTACGTGCCCTCAGGGCTCAATAAACATTTACACTCTTATTATAAAACAACATGAAATACTCCTATATATGATGACAGTTCTTCCATTAACACAATAACAGCACACTTCATCCCAGCAACACTCACATTATTGGATGTGTTTTTCACTTGTGGTGCAAAAGAAAAATAGAGAATACTAAAAGTGTGTGCGTGTCCACACCTGCATGAAATGGGACTAATAGCAAAGTCTCTTGTCGAGCTGTAGTGCAATCCTGTTCTGGACGCAGTGACTGACACTTCAAGGAAGTCTTTAGCCGGAGGGAAAGAAAGACTTTTTGTTATCCAACTGCATGTTCTCTCTCCCTCTCTCTTTTGTCCCTGGCGGGCCTGTTAATTCAAGACATAAAAAAACCCTTCATGCATGTAACTGCATGTGCTCAGAGACACACGGGAGTAAAAAGGTCTTTCTGGAGGCTCCAGTTTAGAAATAAAGATCATGGTTTGGCTTAAAATGGGTATGCAACAATTAGGTTACAGATATAAATGTAGTCATGATGTTGCCACCACTATGCGTCACTATTTTACTCTTGTTTCATCCAGACGGGACGTTTAGAATTCAGGCCAAACTGTTCGATATTGGTTTCATCAGACCAGATAATCTTGTTTTTCACGGTCTGAGAATCCTTTAGGATCCCGGCCAGCGCTCTTACAGCGGCCCGTCTCCCTGGTTTGTTCAGCACTAGGAAGAGTCCTGATTGTTCCAAACTTCCTACAAATAGAAATTAAATAGGCTGGGCTAATAAAACGCTTCATGCAGTATTTTCTCTGCAGCCTCCTTTAGATCTGTTCATTGTCGCAATTCTCTAAACTCTGCAGGATCGTCCCGTGACTTTGAGGCTTGTTCTTGATCTGATTTGTGTGTGTTTTCAAAACCAGCCCAGAGGTGGGAAGTAACTAAGTACATTTACTCAAGTACGAACTTGTACTTTCAATGTTATGCTACTTTGTACTTCTACTCCACTACAATTCAGAGGTAAATGGTGTTCTTTTACTCCACTACATTAATGTTGTACCTTTAGTTACTTTACTTGGATTAATGTTGTGAAATATAATCAACACTTAAATAAGACTTCAGTAACACCTGGAGTAAAGTAACTGAGTAAAGGTACTGTGCAGTATACAAAGTAATTAAAGTTGGCTGCACCTTTACCAGCTTTGATAACTCTTTAATGCATCAATAATTATATTACGTTCCCTACTGGGCTAGAGGAACCAAAGGGAAGCATCACAACCAGAATGGGATTGGTAATAATTATAAATGGCTTTATTATACCAGGGTGTAACAAAATGGCAGGCATGCAGCCTGGAACAACAAAAAAGGCCAAAAGAGCACAGGTTGACAAATAACCAAACAAAGGGAGGACTCTAACAAAAGGAGTCTAATGGCATACAGGGAAAATAAATACTAATATACTAAATAGAGAACGAAACAAAAACCTCACTTTAAAAGTGGTACAACTACCCAAAGAATCTACACAAAACACAGCTAAACTAAAAGGCAACAGTCACAAAATCCTAAGCTACTCTAAACACTAACTAAACTACTCTACACTCTAACTAAGCTACTCTAGACACTACTAATCACACAAGTTTAACCACAGTTAACAGAATTCTCTAAGAGCAAGTAGCGAGAGGCGTCTGTCCACATGTCAGAGCCTCCCGAATGATCTCAGTCCCCGCCGCCTTTGTACTCCTCCCCAGCAGGTGTGCGCCGGCTGTGCGCTGCGATTAGAGTGCTTCGGGCCCGGCGTGCTCCAATTGCAATCTTCAGGGGCGGACCAGGAGATGGCAGTCAATGACGGGAGGGCAACCACACAGCTCATTTACATAGAACACACACAGCTGAAAACACTCCGATGACCAGGAAGGCAGCAGCCGTAACCCTCCCCCCCTTAAAACACAAACCCACAGGTTTTGTGAAACTAAACACACTAACGAAACTCCTAACACACATTCTAACATCACTAAACAACCCTACCTAATAAGTTGCAAACCGATGCTTTGTCCAGGTTGAGTTTGTGATGTTAGTGTGTGTTATTCACACACACACTACATTAAGTAATAACACACACTAACATCACAAACTCAACCTGGACAAAGCATCGGCCAACACATTCTCTGAGCCCTTTAATGACGGGTGTCTACTGTTGTAGTCCCGCACAATCAGAGCCCATTGCAGGAGACGCTGATTGTGCTTGGACACGCTAGGGCAGAATATGAAGGGGTCGTAACAGGTAAACACCACAATTGGCCAAAGGCTGGGTCCAACATGAATCTTAACATGTTGTAGAGCTAACACCAACACTAGGATCCGATAAACGAGCTGACGTTCTCGGGTTACCGGGAGAGTCGAAAAGTCGAGAGGCTTGTCTGAGCCGGCGTGTTGCGCTTGTCTCACGACATCCTCACGAGGAGGAGCCACAATTTCTGGCTTCTCCTCGGACACAGCTTAATCTGAAGGCACCGGCACAATCACAGGATCAGACAATGGGACATCAGGAACACTTTTATTCGCCTGTGCACGGGTATGGGTAATCAGGCCAATACCTTTTGGCGGGGACATATTCTGCCGCTGTTCTTTACGCTTCAGCGCTGCACAGTTGGCGATGACATGTCCAAGTTGGTGACAGTAAAAACACTCCCTCCTCTCTCTTGTTACATCATACACATTTGATGGCTGAGTAAATGGTGTGGCAGACACACCGCGTGACCTCTCAGTAGATACAGGGGAAAACACAGATTTATGCGTTAACACATACTCATCGGCTAACACAGCAGCAGCAGAGAGAGAGTTTACCTTCTGTTCATTCACATACATAACAATGCGATTGGGCAAACATCTCTTAAACTCCTCCAACATAATCAATTCCTTCAGAGAAGAATAATCTGTAGCATTACATGAGGCAATCCACTTAGCGAACAACATTCCCTTTTTCCTAGCGAACTCTACGTGCGTTTGATCAGGACCCTTCCTATAGTGTCTAAACTTTTGCCGGTAAGCTTCAGGGACTAACTCATACACTCGGAGGATGGCAACCTTCACTGAGTCATACTGCAGGCTGTCCTCTAACGTGAGAGCCCCAACTGCTTCCTGAGCTTTTCCATATAATTTGCACGTTGCCATCAGAGCCCAAACTTCAGCCGGCCACCGCAACGCTGTAGCAATGCGCTCGAACGCACCAAAATACGCATCCACTTCAGTCTCAGAGAAAACCGGCACTAACGAGATATTTTTACTCACGTTGAAAGCAGGTGGATGAGAAGAAAGTGGAAGGCTTCCTCCGACATGGCCAAAAGCACCGGAGGCGCGCAGCTCGGAGTCTAGCTCCAGCTGACGTATCCGGACTTCCTTGTCGATTTCCAGCTTTCTTATTTCTAACTGGAACTGCCTGTCTTGCTCCCTGTCTTTAGCCTCCAACTGAAGCCGTGCGAGACGGACCTTGAGTCTACTCTCTTCCCGGGAATCTAGACTACCAGGAGACGGTGGACTATAGCGAGGCGGCGCGGACGGTGCTTGACACTGCTCGCTCCCCTCGCTGTCACTACCCTCTCCCTTAGCAAGGACATTAGGCACAGTGAGCTCAGCTTGTGCAGGCAGCACCAGCAAACCCCTTTCCACCAACTCATCCACTACTAAAGCCTTCAATTCTTTTTTTAATAATTGTTTTGCCACTGTGAGACCAAAATGTTGCGCAATCTCAAATAAGTCGTCTTTACGACACTGATCCAACTGCTCATATGAAGGACAGACAACAAAAGACTCAAAATCGAAAAGTGCCATACTCAGCTAAAACTGCACACAACCTTACCAAATTGTTTTAAGCTATATAAATACCACCTATAACCCCAGGAATTAATTAATGTATCCCGGATGAGCCCCCATGTATTACGTTCCCTACTGGGCTAGAGGAACCAAAGGGAAGCATCACAACCAGAATGGGATTGGTAATAATTATAAATGGCTTTATTATACCAGGGTGTAACAAAATGGCAGGCATGCAGCCTGGAACAACAAAAAAGGCCAAAAGAGCACAGGTTGACAAATAACCAAACAAAGGGAGGACTCTAACAAAAAGGAGTCTAATGGCATACAGGGAAAATAAATACTAATATACTAAATAGAGAACGAAACAAAAACCTCACTTTAAAAGTGGTACAACTACCCAAATAATCTACACAAAACACAGCTAAACTAAAAGGCAACAGTCACAAAATCCTAAGCTACTCTAAACACTAACTAAGCTACTCTAGACACTACTAATCACACAAGTTTAACCACAGTTAACAGAATTCTCTAAGAGCAAGTAGCGAGAGGCGTCTGTCCACATGTCAGAGCCTCCCGAATGATCTCAGTCCCCGCCGCCTTTGTACTCCTCCCCAGCAGGTGTGCGCCGCCTGTGCGCTGCGATTGGAATGCGTCGGGCCCGGCGTGGTCCAATCGCAATCTTCAGGGGCGGACCAGGAGATGGCAGCCAATGATGGGAGGGCAACCGCACAGCTCATTTACATAGAACACACACAGCTGAAAACACTCAGACGACCAGGAAGGCAGCAGCCGTAACAAATTATAATAAAAAAACATATAATATAAATTATTCTGAAATTGATCAATCTGCATAATGAGTACTTTTACTTTTGGTGCTATGATTATATTTTTATGTTATTACTTTTGTACTTTTACTTGAGTAATATTTTTGATTGCAGGACTTTTACTTGTAACAGAGTATTTCTACACTCTGGCACTTCTCCTTTAACTCAAGTACTTCTCCCACCTAGGATCCGTTGAACGAACCATAGTTGGACTGCGATCAGGTGTAGAAAAACACCTCAAAGATAATTAAGAGGCACATGAGCATAATTTGAAGTGTGCACAAATTAATAACTTACATGAATGAGTAAATTAAATGTGGTGAACATATGTTGATGGAATAAATAGAAAAACAGGCTGCATTTTTATCACACTTTCCTTCTCTTAAAAAACACACAAAGCAAGATGAAGATAACAGAATATTCACATGAATATCTCTATTAGAAATCTAAACTTGACTTACTTTAGATTTTCCATTGCCTAATTTTCACAGTTTAAGATAAGATAAAAAATAAACCTTATTAATCCTCATAGAAAATGCAGGTATCAAAGCAGCAACATAATAAATAAATGTACAATGTAATGTAACAATGTAATGGGGCATAAATACATATGTGAATAATTATGAATTTGATAAATATTTATTCAGCAGGAAACCGATGGACTGTCCACTTCAAGTAGGGAATGAGTCCTTACCCCAAGTGAAGGAGTTCAAGTATCTCAGGGTCTTGTTCTCGAGTGAGGGAACAATGGAGCGTGAGATGGGCCGGAGAATCGGAGCAGCGGGAGCGGTACTGCAGTCGCTTTACCGCACCGTTGTGACGAAAAGGGAGCTGAGCCAGAAGGCAAAGCTCTCTGTCTACCGGGCCATTTTCGTTCCTACCCTCACCTATGGTCATGAAGGATGGGTCATGACCGAAAGAACGAGATTGCGGATACAAGCGGCCGAGATGGGTTTTCTCCGCAGGGTGGCTGGTGTCTCCCTTAGGGATAAGGTGAGAAGTTCGGTCATCAGGGAGGGACTCGGAGTTGAGCAGCTCCTCCTTCGCGTCGAAAGGAGCCAGTTGAGGTGGTTCGGGCACCTAGTTAGGATGCCACCTGGGCGCCTCCCTAGGGAGGTGTTCCAGGCACGTCCAGCTGGGAAGAGACCAAGGGGTAGACCTAGGACCAGGTGGAGGGATTATATCTCTTCGCTGGCCTGGGAGCGCCTTGGGATCCCCCAGTCAGAGCTGGTTGATGTCGCCAGGGAAAAGAAAGTTTGGGGCTCTCTGCTGGAACTGCTACCCCCGCGACCCGACCACGGATAAGCGGGAGAAGATGGATGGATGGATGGATGGATAAATATTTATAAAAGTCTATGTGCAAGTGTGCATGTCAGTGTAATATAATATTCTATTGTGGAGAATGTAATAAACATGTAGGCCTTAGTTGGACACATCAGAGTCAGTGGCCTTATATTCATTTATGGCAGCACCTCGGCTTGTCCTGTTGATAAATATATCAGTGACAGATCTTGATGAAATTAATCAAACATGTCTGTTGCAATCACAGTTTTCGGGCTCTGTCTAACATAACATTCCTCATTTGTTTTCATATGATTAGGGAATAGATTCAATGTTTGCTTTATTTCTTTTTTTAGGGACAGAATGTGGATTAAGAGCAGCCAAGAACGAGAAATGATGACCAACCTGTCACAATGTATTACTTCCCTGCCGTTAGGAATTCAATGTATTTTCTCAACGTATAATGAGCAAATTAATCCTGCAACCGGAGTGAAATCCGTGAACTTAATCATCAAAATTGAACGCTAACATCAGAATACCAAGCAACAGAAAAAGTGAGAATGGGTTTTGCAGGTTGAAAACGCGAGGCGAATCTCTCTGCCTTTTTATGTTGTTGAAGGCGCTCAGATCGGACAGAATTATTTCAAAATGTTTTACCAACGAGGTAAGCTTGACAGAAAAACATAAAGTGAATGGTAGCTTTTATTTAATAGAACATTTTGAATGAAGGAAATCTCAAGTACCACACTCCCTCAAGGACTACTGTTTTTATCATGGTAAATACCGTGTTGTTTAGTCATATAGCTCTGGGTATCCAGCAACATTGAACACTATTCATCCTTTATTCATCATACATCTTTTCAACTTCAGGCATTTAGGGCGCTTGTACATAAACAAAAAAGGGCATAGAGTGCAAAATTGAGGAGTTAAACAACTAGCCTCACTCATATTGAAACCTTTAAACGAGCCTTCCCACACACTCAGCCCCGCCTGCCTGAAACGCCTCCATTGGACTCCTTTGTTTACTTCCATAACATAATGAAATCACTATGTAACACTTGCGCTTCTATTGGTCAGCGCTCCAACACATTGTATTTGATAGGCAAAGAGGCGGGACAACTCTAAGAGGTTGACCAATCACAACAGTGCCGACCAGCTAACCAATCGGAGCAGACTGGGCTCTGGTTTCAGACAGAGGGTGAAAAGAGGCGATCCAGCACAGGCAGTATGAGAACAATAAAGACCTTTTCGAACGTTAAAGTATGTAAACATGTCAAAGTAGAGACACCACATACAGTTATGAACCTGAAAATCTGAATATTGTGTCCTCTAAAAAAGCCCCTCCGTCTGATACCTGGGAACCTAAACCTACTGTATACTGTGTATGCTGTGTTGCTGTTGACCTGATTTGAAACTCAATGTGTTGAGGATGCCTTAAAGTTAATTTACAGCAAAGAGGAAAGGGGAAAGAAATGGGGAAAGAAACAGAACGAGAGCTTTGAAGAACTTTTTGGATTGCTCTGCAACTTTCAATTGATTCAGTCGTGGAAGAGTTATTGAGATTGCCACCTCGAAAGAAATGGAGCAAACGAGAGAAGAAAAAGGGGAGGAAAAGAGGGAGAGCTCAACAGGAACGGCTGAGTTTTGGAGTGTAATGACAGGGAAAAGTGAACGGGGCAAAAGTAGTTTTCAGTTTAACAGAGTGGTCGAGGTGTGTGTTTGTGTGTGTGAGTGTGTGCGTGTGTGTGTCTTTCTTTGGCCCGGAAAATAAGATCTATCTTGCCCGGAGCTTACATTTGTCTTGAAGAAACAATACAACCTCCATTTCCCCCTGCAGAGTAATCAGGAATGTGATTTATCGATTCTGTGCGCAGATCTGCACGCTGGGAAATTGCTTTGTAGTCCTGCAGCAGCAATGACATAGAGGCCTCCGTGTGCTCCCACGACAGCATCACAGTCCATTTAAATGTGTACCCACCCTCGCTAAGTCAATGTTAGCTTCGATGGCTGTAATGTGCTTTTCGACAAAGCACATAACGCAGTGAAGCCAGAGGAATCCTATTGTGCGTTCACGGCACTAAAAGTAAATATCCCATTGGTTTGTCCATGGTCGATGTAAGGTGACAGTGGAGCACTTCCAAGTATCAAATCCCCGAGGTGTTTACTGTCAGTCAGATGATGGGCTCATTGATGGCTGTTTGAAGGAACAGTTGAGCTCTGTAGGTGAGATTAACCTTGTTTTACGGGTCAGAAAAGAAACAGTTGGTGAGTTTTTCAGCGTGAAGTTTCATCTGCACCTGTGTCCAAAGCTCTCCATAGCAACATAAGCTGAGGCCCATCTGTATTGTAGTATTATGGGATGGCCAATTACCAAAGGGCCCAAAAAAACCGCCAAAAACAGTTTATCATGTATTTGAGATGTGTTTATATATTGACAATATGTAAGGTGAACATTTGTAATAATTATCACTTGACTCGGCTGCTTCTCTCGGCTCTTTGAAGCATTTTAGCATCTTTCTGCTCTACGATTGATTTTAAAGCCCTCAACATTACTGCTTTAGTTCTCGCTCAATGTTCTCATCATCTGTATTTATCCGATGATATGACCTTTTGAATTGCAGCTGAAAATCTAGAGATTCCCACTCCAAATGAGGGCTAATGTTGCTGTTTTTCTGCTGGATATGTGAATGGGCTGTTGTCAACACGCCTATAGCCGTAACACCTAGAGATGAAGTGATTAAAACTGGAAGCAATATTATCATTTCAATTTGTCTTACAATAACGTCAAAAAGTTATTATCCGATACCTATGGTATTGTTACATTATCGAAGAGACTATTCCGTTTAGTTGGATATCATCTAAGTACAATCTTTAAAAAAGGATCCAGCATGGTACAACTATGAACCAGCAGCTCCTTCTTCCCTTCAGCTTTTTATATTTATTTTTTACTTTTAATGTTGACTTTAAATGAAGAATGATCACCCAAATCATGCTCTGTGTGAAGATACAATAAAAAAGAACAAAGGACGAGTCGGGGCTGCTTTGCATACTCTCATTTGATTTACACATGTCCCATAAACATCTGATGGACTCAATAAAATGTATCCCAGTGGAAAGCGTGCGAGTGCACCAAACGACAGGAAATGATCAAAGCTTTAGAGCGAGCGGGACCACCACGCTGCTCCCCTCCAGCGAGTCACACCTGCTGGAGTGGAGTGGAGTGGATATCTGTCTAATGTGCAGCGCGGCGGCCCTTATCATTTAGCCCGTGCTCTGGGGCTTTTTAACCCCCTGAACTGAGTGGAAGCTTTATGTTGGCGGAGCTCGTCTCTATGTGTTCTCCCACGATAATATTTCACTCTCCCTGGATAGCTGCCAGCTCTCCGCGCTCTCTCCTGTGGAATGCAGAGATAATAGTGGGGAGCTCAAGATGATTTTTTATGGAGGAGCTTAGAGCCAGCTTCCCAGGCGAGTTGTGCCGATGCTACAGTCCAGTGTGTCATCCTTGTCTCTGTGACCTACTGGTACTCCACACCAGTCAGCATAACAACTTTAAAACTCCTCTGGGTGTTTGAATTCCGTGAAATGTCAACCACGGTGCATAACTGATGAACACAGGTTTGAGTTGAAGGACAGTGATGTGTATTTGTTTCTCTCCTGTGTTTTAGTGCACATAGTTAGAGGCTTGGATGTAGGAGAGGAATGGAAGATAGAAACAATCTGTTTTTGCTTATTTGCCATGTGCTTGAGGTTCTTTGAGGCGATAACAAAAATATGTCAGCTTTAAATCCCCATCTGCTCATCCTAAAATGGGGAAAACAACTCAATTTAAAGATTCAAGAATGTATTTTGTCGTTAAAAGCAGCACTTTATTTGATTTTAAGTTTGTGAGAGAAGGATGAGCAGCATTTCTGTAAACAACTTTAAAAGCAGCGGACCTAGACAACATGCATATATTTTGAGGTTTATAGAAACTGCCATCTGTAGTTCATTTAAAACTCATCTGAATGCACATGAGAATTACAAATAGCCAGAGTTTGTTAAGTTTAGGGCCAATTGTGGTTAAACCCCTGCTGAGTGGATGCAATTAAAATAGAACTCACATTAGGTAACATTACTCTAGATTAGACAACACACTCCAGTCTAGTTAACAGTTAAATACACTTTACTGTCAGATGTCAAAATGTGTGTATATTTCCTACCAAACACAAAAGTGCAGATAATTAAAGAAAGTAAGAATTATGTAAAACTGCTCCACGAGTGAAAGCCGTTCCGATCATATTGAAGAACGTTTTGCTTCCTTCACATCTAAAGGCTTTAGTTTGCACGAAAAAACCTGAAACTCATCAATTGGCAAGATCATAAGTAATATTTTTGTCTCACTACTGAAATACCGGATGGTTTTACCTTGTCAGGCTGCTGAAAATTATTAAACATCACTCTTTTATTCAAACCGTGACAAAGGGTTGTTAGTCAACATCTCTTTCCTTTAAAAGCTCACAAGCCAAAGAGTTGGGAAATGATTGCCCTGGATGACGTTGTGATATTATGGCTGGGTTCAATTTGGATGTTTACAGGAAGAGTAGTTCATGTTCATATTATTATCTTCTTCTCTCTCACGTTAACAGCCCGTCTCACTGGAGGCCTGCCGCTACTTAGCCAGAAAAGTTGTGGTTTGTCTTTGCCCATTGAGGCTTAACTCATCCGGGAATTGTTTCTGCCTGAAAGAAATGTTTATATCAGTGAAATATAACAAACTGCACATTGCAAACACATGCCATGTGCTATTACCCTTAAAGACAGCTGTGTGACTTTCCCAGAGCTGAACATACTCTGTCTCTGAAATCTGTCCCTCAGTAATCTCCTTAACTTTGTGTGTGTGCGTTGTGCCGTGTTTTAATGTCAAAACAAAACCAGCTGGAGCGTGAGTGCAAGGAGTTCGCACCTGCAACACCATTGTTCCCATAATGAAAAGCACACCGGTCCCAGAGGGAGAATTCAACTGTGTCTTTTTGAACGGAGACAGGGTTGACCCAAGGATTAATGAGAGTGACATACTCTCAGGACTAAGTCATGGTTTTGATGAGGCATATGAGGTCTATGGACACACCCTGCTTGTCCACAGTGATACTTCCGCTCTGTAAAGCTATTTTTTACCTATTGTTCTCACGAGTAGCATTTTTTGTCTTACACAAATCTGTCCCCTGTGTGCTCAGAGAACTCAAACGAGGGTCAACCATAAATCATTTCTGCTGCAAAGTCCTGTTAAGAAGTTGGAAGCCGCTTTGGAGTTGAGGAAAGTGGGCTAAAAGTTAGTTTGAATTCCTAGCTTTGCCTTGGGAAATCCATGTAGAGAAAATGTAATAAATGTCGTTGTGTTGCACTTTGAGGAGCACACAGAACCAGAAGGGAAGCCCCTCGAGTGGAGTTGATGAGTTTGTATCCTCTGTAGGCTTTTCTGTAGCAGATAATATGCATTAATATGTAAAACTAAATAAATGAAAATCAGGGAGTGTTGATAAAGAGCATGCGTGCTCAGCAAACTTTTCATGCATTAGGTGAAGCTAACGAATACTAACTTTAATGAAAGCAGGATAAGAAACATGATGACCCGCAGGTTCTTTGAGGAGAGTCACAAGGATACGTTGCATTGTTCAGATCGTGTCTGCAGGTGGCTCATGCATTTTTTCCATCTAAGGGCATTGATTTTTGAAAATCCAATAGATGGCGACACTCCTCGGGCTCCTCTCTCATTACCACGGTATCAGCCTTGTTTGATATTCATGGTGGAATATTATGAGAAGATAAATCGTTTAATCTTAGTTTCTATTGAACCCTGTCATGAGTGAGACACTCTCCTCCATCCTGTGGGTGTAGCTGGATCACTTCGATAGAAAATGATAGATTCGAAATTAGCCTGAGTGGGAATTTAACAAAAACACGATCGAACTCCATCCGCTTGAGTTTCACAGCAAGGACGATGAATCAGATGCAAAAACACTTTTAATGTCCCGACTTTTTTCGACTTTAAAACAGTAATAATAAAAGATGAACACATATTTAAAGCACATGATCCTTTCCTTAAACAAAATATTATTCATAAATATTGTATATTTTGTATCTATTAGTAGGATTTTTGAATATTTGCTTTACTGAAATCTTACGTGATGTTGATTTCTGTAGGTGGCGTTATACTTCTTTTTGTACAGCGTTAAGTGATAGGTACTAAAAACACAGTTTTCATAGATGTTCCTATGCAATGTCATCACTACTTAATACACCCATTTACAGATGAAACAGTTGTATTCGTTTATACGCTGTTTGTATGTGGAAGCTGGCAGTATAAAACATGACATGCTCTATGCAGTCCACTGCAGCATCAAATATGACAATATCAACTTTTTTTTCAACCAAATTGCGATTCATTCAGGTCACTGTGAAAAAAAAATCTAAAACAGTGTTAAATAATAACAGAACGAAAGCTTTCTTGCATTTGTTAAGTAACATTGTACAACAAATGCTGGTTCTATGGAGTATTTCATCTTGTTGTATCGGACCTTGGATGTTTTAAGATGGCAGATGTCAAAGCCTTGATTCAGTGGACAGGCAGGACTTATTGGCCACAAAGAAAAGCCTTTAATTAGTTTAATATTTATTTTAAACTGTCTATGTGGAAGCCTTGTAGCCAGTTTTAGCAGCATAACAGCCGTGCTGAATGTAATGCTTTAACGTTGCAGGAGGACCTGGTGCAGAGGGGGGCTACGGTGTTATATTGTTATCTTTTATCTCCGCTGAAGAGGGGAAGAGACTGTGAGGCTGCCAAATGCCTTGAGGGAGCTCTCCTAGTTTAATATTTCATCCTGATAGGGCCCAGTTGTGTGACAGGGGTCAGCGTTGAAGAGCAATGGGAAAATCCGGAGGGAACATTCATACCTGGTGAAAAAACACCATGTCTTTGAGAGGGCACGTGCAAAGAAAGCAGAGGAAGGAGGGACAAAAAGGGTCAGGGTTTCAGAAAATTGAGAAATAAATTCAAAAGGAAGAGACAAACAAGAAGTGGTGTCTGGAGTGGGGAGAGGGTTGAGTGTTGGAGAGTGGAAAACATATAAAGATATAAAAACAACAAGAGATAGCCAGTGAAAGCAAATAAAGACCAATGTTCAACCTTCCTCACAATAGAAAATCCATTTGGCCCATGCAGCACCTTTATTTTCATGTCTGTTTCTCTTCTCCTTCTTTTGGCACTCCATTTCTTTACTAGGCAACCTGGCTTAAAAGGAAATAATGAGACGTATGATGACGATGTACATAGTTGCTGGCTCCTCATTATTCTGTAATTGGACAGAAACACTAAATTTTAACAAAAATGGTAATACACTTACCTGCTTGAATGTAATGCCAAATAGATATATTTCCAGCTGAGTAGAAAAGGCGGATAACAAGTGTAATTATCTAGTGGAAACAGACTTTTCCTTCAAAGTTTGAGGATGATCGAATAAATCTTTCGTAACTCAGTTAGAATCGATAAAATATGGAAGAGGGTTTGAAGACGGAAAACAGATTTGATGAATTTCATTCAAAGCACAGACACTGTGAATGTTCCTATCCAGTGAAGCGCTCAACAAAGAAATCTCTTGTGTTTGCCTTCCTGTCTGTCACTGTTTCGGTCCTCGTGTGTGTGCCTGTTAGACTCATTGCACCCATTACTGCTCCTAATTGCACTCTTTAGAATACGTTTTCCAAATAAATCTAGTATGGAGATTTAAAGGGCAAAAACGTCACTGCATTTGGATTATTTAACTAACACTGTTATCTATTTTGTTATGAGTTTACTTTTGTTCGATATCCTTTCGGTACATTTCTCTTAGTGTTAGGGCTTCAGTCATACATTAAGCACTGGCTTTAGTTATTTAACGCTGATTTTTACCTTTCAAACAGCACAGTTCGGAGTCACCCTACATTTCATTGGCCTAATATCTTGATGGACACTCCCTGCTCACTTTCCTCACATATCCTAATGTTCTCTGTTTTTGTACGAACATCTTAAGAGCCTGTTATCGCTCATTATAAGCCAATGAAATCCCCCCCTCAGATTTGAGTTGCTAATTCTTAAAGTCCATCCCGTGTGGCAACAATCCACGACATCGGCTGATGATGAACTAACGCACTGGGTCAGGCGGCGGAGGTAATTGGGAGATACATAGGGGGGAGGATTACATTTGACAGGTCATTCATCCCACTTTAGTTAATAGTAAGTGAGGCTGACGGCTGTGAACAGAGCATTTAGACCTCACCAGTGGAGCCCTCACTGACCGCTCATTCACTCTTTCTATATGTGTTTTACTAGATATAAATGTATATTTTACAGACCTTGTAGCTAAAACAGAAAATATTCTTCAGTAGGCCTACTTCTGGAGCATGGGAAGAGAACACCCAGTATAAACACTCCATGCTTCTGTCATACATACATTTAAATATAGACTACATTGTATATAGTAGATCCAAACATAGGGGTCTGTTGGACAGGTATGTGCTATCCAGCGGCTCTATACACTTACGCCAAATAGTATGACATACACTTTTTCAAGAACTCATAAATGGGTATTTAAAATTGACACTGCTGCCGATGAAATACCTTTTATTTGAAATGAAGGTTTTGCGGTTGGTTTTTAGCTTTTGTTTGGGCTAATTTCTTCCGTTTTTTGTGGTTATTTCTCTTATTTCTATTACATTCCAAGTAGAACTTCAACATATCCTTATACACAAGATTTTATGATACATAAATTATATTGCGCTACTTTTTGTAGGTAAAACCGCCTTGCAAGATGACACAGGAAAGCAAATTATTTTTGACTTATCTGGAAAATTCTGATGAAATTCAGTTAAAACTATTAGAAAACTCTATAGACAGGAGTACAATCTAGTTGTTTCTGATCTGACTGCTTAAACACGTTACAACATCTGAAGAATATTAGTGTTCCCCTGAAAACAAATGAACCTAGAATTGTCTCACGTTCTCAGTGGCGTTTCTAGGTGTACAAAACTGGGGGGGCAGAAAGAGGTCGGGGGAGAGAGAGAGAGAGAGGGGGGGGGGACAGAGAGAGGGAGGAGAGAGAGAGGGGGGACAGAGAGAGGGGGGGAGGAGAGAGAGTGGGGGAGTGTCAAATTACATACTGAAGACCACAGGAGCAACACTGTGAGCGCATACATTTACGTACACAGCGTGGGGATGTCATAGTAATGCACCTTCATACATGGAGTAAAGGTCACCATCACAAAGTAATTCTTAACAATAACAACAACCGTAATGCTTTAGCATTAAAACACCATAGACTGTAAATATAAGGAAAACACAGACACTCATCATCGAGGTCACAATATCAATCGATCCAGCAGAGGCAAAACACAGAAGATCAACAAAATATATGACATAAATGAACTTACCAAAGCTGAAGGCTCACTTGAAAAGAAAAGCGGCACGGCGGTCCTTCCTCTGACAGAATGTGTCTATCACTTTGGGGATGAAGTCCTGTAGTTGCTGGATCAACTGGCTTTCAATTGAAAGCATGGCCAATGCGTTAAGTCGCGGCTGTCCCATGGTGTTGCGAGTGAAAGTCTTTATCCTTTTGAGGGTGGAAAAGTTCCTCTCTGACTCGGATGTCGTCATCGGAGTTGTCACTATTATTTTGACCAAAATAACAGTCTCAGCAAACGTTTCCTCCAAGTTGTTCTCGTGAATGGATTTCAACAGAGACAGGGCAGTGTTTCCAGTGTGAAGCTCACTGTGGCGGTAGAGCGTGGTCAGCTCAGACTTCAACTTCTCCTTGTTTCCCAACGCAGGCCACAGTTTCACGGCGCAGTCAAGCTCAGGTGTAGGAAATGACAGGACATGCTGTGGGAAGAATGAGCTGTCAACAAGCTTTGCAGCGATCAAATGGTCACTCTGTGAGAACCTCTGTTCCACCTGTGAGATGACTGTGTCACAAGCCTCCTTCATCACCGGCGCTGTGCTGCTGACTCGTCGGCCTGGCTCGTCTGTTCCATCATGAGCAGTGGCGGCCAATGCATCAGTTTTCTGCCTCATTTTCTGAACATTTTCCTTGAAACGGCAGAGCGCGCTGTTGATCCCAGGTGCATCGATGCTTCGTTTTTGCAGAGTGTTGTATAGAACATCCACTTCTGGCATAAGCAACGAAAAAAACTCCAGGAGCTGCATAAATGCTCGGTCCCGCAGTTTCTTTGACAGGCCGTATGCCTCACTTATGGTGACCGCATCCCATCCTGGTTGTGCGCGTATATGCTTCATACACTGAAGTAGTGCATCTCGGGTCTCCCAAACCGCGTTCACAGTTCTGCTTTTAAAGTTCCATCTCACAGCCGGTGGCCGTGGGATGCGTCTCTGTGTTGCCTCTGCAAGAGCTGCAACACGTTTTGGAGCACCGGAGAAAAAAGTGGAAAAAGCAGTTAGATCTGCAAAAAACCCCTTCAGGATGCTCATCCTTGCTGAACACAGTTGCTGCAGGGTCAGGTTCAGTTGGTGGGCGTAGCAGTGAACAAACTGAGCGTTTGGGTACGTCTCCTTCATCACCGTCTGTACCCCGCGCACGTTACCACTCATGACGGCCGCCCCGTCATAGGTCTGAGCGATTAGCTTTTCTTTCAGCTTCAGGGGTTCCAGAACAGCCTTGATGCTGTTAGAGAGACCTACACCAGTTTTGTCCTTTACTTCCACAAACTCCAAAAAACGCTCTGTAACTGTGAGGTCAGGCATAATGTATCGCAGCACAATCACCATTTGCGATTTACAGGAGACATCGGTTGTCTCGTCGGCCTGAACGGCAACAAATGATGTGTTGTCCACATGCTTGGCTATTTCCTCCCTGTACACATCATACATGCAGTCCAAGAGTTCATTCTGTATGGTGCTTGATGTCCCTTTGAAAACAAGTTGAGCTTCGTAGTGCCGTTGAAGCCTGGAATCGCCCTCACACATTGTCTCGAAAATTGACCTGAATATCCCTGGATTCAGAGAGTCCGCCGACTCGTTGTGGCCCCGCAGTGCTGTCTCACATTTCCCACACAGTTTAATACAGGTGATGATCCGACCAAGCACGTACCTGTTTTCTTCCACCTTCCTATTATGAGAATCAATGCCGCGTCTGTAGGCGCTGTCAATCTGAGCTGCAACATTCACCCTTCCAAGTAATCCCAATTTTACGGCATTTTCCAAATGACTGTTGCTGCTCTCATGCTTCATTGTCCTCTCCCCGAAAGATGCTTTAAGTCCTTGTAACCTGTCCTCGACCAAGTACCTTGATCTTCACCAAAAAGCAGGCAAGGAAAGCAAAAGAGGGAATTCTTCTGGATGCTCGCCGTTAGCCATTTATTTTTAGCAAACCACTCAGCGTTAAACCCACGTTTAACTTTGCCCGCAGTCTGGACCATTTGGAAATCCGGTGGATGGTGGGCACCGAGGCGCTTTACCTCCAGTTTCTCTCCGAGACTAAGTGTCTCAAATGTGTGCTCCAGTAAATGGTCAACTTCATTCATTTTCTTTCAGTTTTTTACTTCTTTTAATCGCTGGTGATGTTAGCTATATGCTGCTCTCTCGTCTCCTCTTCAAACTACACGTGACGTTTCGCAGCACTGCACACGTGAGTACTTACAGCCAATCAATTCTGAATTATGTGAGATGACGTATGGTGGGGATGGGAGCACTATGCCCCTACGATCATTATTTTTTTGCCACACACATTAAATAGAAAAATACTCTGAGCATGCGCAGTGTAGTTTTTACAATCACCGTTCACTTAGACTGTGAGAGGGAGGGGCAGGATCGGGTTTTGTCCCACATGGCTCTAAACAGCTCAAAACGGCACTCTAGACACTAATTAGAAGAACACAGACTAAAACAGAAATGTACAGACGAATCAGATTATTAAACATGACCTTAAAATATATTTTATATGTTTTTTTATTTATTTTTTAGTATTTTTTTGTAATCATTATTTGTAATACTTTCTTCTGACACTAGGTGGGGCTGTGCCCCACCTGCCCCTAATGACCCGCCGCCACTGCACGTTCTTCAAAGTGAAACTGTACCCACCACAACAATGAAAGCATCCGCTTACGCAGCGTCCACACGGCGTCGTGCGTTGAAGCTTGCCGGCGGGCGTGTCTGAAGCTAGACCAACAACCAATCACATGAATCTCCCGCCCCGAACACACAAGCACACGGTTGATTCGCTAGAGCAGGGGTGGCCAACCTGCGGCTCTCGAGCCGCATGCGGCTCTTTGCCTAGTTTCATGCGGCTCTTCAGTTCATATTGAATTTTATATGTGTGAGTTTGGGGGAGAGACACTGACTCCTGACTAGTGGTGCAAGGTGTACCGATATTTGAAAGGTATACCGCGATACCCTGCCGTTAAAAAAGTTACGATTCCTCCGTTTAAGAATGACGGTGAGAAAGCGCCGTTTAAATAAGAGCTGTGTGTGTTCAGCGCTCTGCTTCCACTCCCTGCACTGCAGCCGTGCCTGCAGTCCCGCCCCTCTCAAGTGCCTCCCCGCTCTCGTGCACGCGCTAGCTGCCAGAGCATGTGAGAAAACGAGAAGCATGGCTGCAAGTGGGAGTGCAACTGCCGCTGCGCCTCGGCTTGTTGACAAAAAAGACGCCAGAAGCGACATTTTGATGTATTTGAGCTATATCTCTGACAGTGAGGGCAAGCCTACGGACACCACGAGGCCTGTCTGTAAGAGATGTATTAATTGTATTTAATACGAATTCTTGTCATTTATTTTATTTATTGTTCTCATTGTTTAAAAGTGTGTGTTATGGTTCTGGTTCTGGTGTGAAATAAAGCACAATAATTACATTTAAGACTGTTTCCCTTTTTTTAAGAAAAGTATCGAAAAATAATCGGAATCGCAATTCTTGACTTGGTATCGAAACCAAAATGTTGGTATCGTGACAACACCAGCTACTCCTGACAGTTAAACCTGATATTTAGTAGGTCTGTTAAGTATTGAATGCTGATCATTCTGACGTAATTTGGCCGGTCAAAGTTGTTTGGGCTCGGATAAAATTGCTCCGTTACTTTCGTTCCGTGTTACTTTCGTCCCGTGTTACTTTCGTCCGGGCTCTCCCTACGTGTGTATGTGTGGTGTCAGGTGTCAGTATGAGAGGATGACAGCGCGTCTAATTTTGATGTGGCCCAAGAGCCAATCACAATAATACCTGCGATGCAGTGAACCAATCACCTTTTGAGGGGGGGAAAACCTATCGTTGATTAAACACTACTATCCAGTGTTTCCCATACCATTGTCTTGCACCCCGCCAACGGAGCCCCGCGCCCCCCCCTGAAATTCAAGGTGTTTAAAAAATATATATAATCTTTTTTTAAATATATATATAGCACCAAATTGCAAATAATCTATAACTACTGTCACTTTTCACATTGAACATGTGCTCTTTTATTAAATAAACTAAACGCTTTCATTTGAAGTTGTGAGTTTAGTGTTTTTGACCCTAAGAAACACTGATGCAATAATCAATAACAATAATCCACAGCTCTTCTCTCTGCTCCAGAGGATTTAAAAAATATATATCCCAATGCCACAAAAATGCATCAGTGACGTGGTTGAAATCTTGTCTCCAGAAAACAAAAAACAGAAACAAGCGGTATCAGTGACTGTGTGTTTGATGTGTCTCCTTGCAGTAACATAGAAAAAATGTGGCTCTTAACCTCTGACTGGTTGGCCACCCCTGCGCTAGAGCTTGTACGATGATTTGATTGGCTGACGCTTCCGTCGAAGCTTCAAAATTTGAACATTGCTCAACTTTTGAAGCGAGCAACACGAGCAAAGCGAAGCGACGCTCCCACAATGCAATTCGGCAAAGCGTGACGTCACCTCATTCAAAGTGAATGGGCAGAAGCGTTGAAGCTTCAACGCACGCCACCGCGTGGACGGGCCGTCATCTTGAAACACCTAAAGCTACCTGTGTTTATATCTCCTGATATGCTGAGTGCTGTCTCTTTAACCTCTTTTGAGAGGCATTCAGGTGGAAAATCAGGCTATGAAGTGATATAATTTGACACCAGCGCATGTGGTTTACACTCCTTCTCCTACCTGCTGTCAAAATGTGTTTCTTTTAACCACCAATGCCATGTTTTACAAAAATGTTGACTTCCGCTGTTTGGTTTATTCTTGCAGGTTCGTGTTCAAACTGATTTTTCTTTACAAATGAACAGAGAGGAGTATACATGAAGTCATACAGACAGGAGTATCATTTATTGGGTTGCATTTCTTGCCGTGATCATCAGGACTCATGGGGAAATCAAAGTCTGATGACTGACTGCAGGTCATGCTGTACTTTAAAGCTTTTCATATGTATATATATGTGTAAAAAAATGACTTATTATGAAGATTATTACAATTATTAGACTGCAAATCGACCACATGTTGTGAATAATGAAAAAGAGGCTTGAACAGCCATGATCTGCAGGGTATTACTGTGGGATCGCTATGTCACGCACTTTTTAATGGAGTTAATGAAGATACAAGTGCTGCCGACTCAGTTTGACTGATTGATTACAAAAACCCTGCTCTGTTACCATGGTTACCAAATGATTTGCATAAACATATACACACAGCCTTTGCAGTTTAATTATAAGATCAGCGGGTGTATTTAACAGGAGTTTTTCAAATAATTGTAAAATCACAAAAATAATCCTTCAAAAAGGAGCCACACTACACGGATTTGTTTTAAACAAACATGAAGGCAAAATATATATAAAAAGATTGTCATGTTGTTTTTGTAATAATATAGATTTTTTCAAGTGTGAGATTGTGTTTCTTTTTCTATCCAAAACATGAGCTGTATTGCTCTCAGTTGTGTTCGTAGACAGCACGTTTACACCTCCAAGATATTCTGATGATAATTTGTTTGACCAAATAAATGATGTATAATGAAACACTTTGAGTTATACTGTTGATGGAAAACCACCATTTTATGTGTTGCTTATAAGATGATTAACCAAATGCAGATTGGCTTTACTGACAAACAAACCATAACAGCATCAATAATTAACAACGAAGTGATTGTTATTGCGTGGTTGAAAGCAGGTTCTCTTATATGTCGCTTTTTGGTAGTAGAGAAAACATTTTGTTTACTGTGGGGTGTGACTTTCTGTAAAAAGTCAATAACATGCTTTCACAAACACATCACGTAACAGAAAACAAACCTACATGATGCAGGATAATTAACGTGTGCAAGTTGTAGGGAAACAATAATGCTCCTTCAAAGAGATTGTAATCTCCCCAGAAAGCATTCGGACAGAGGAATTAAACCAACATGTCACATAATTGATTATTTGAGCCTTTGTTGAGTATTTTAAACCCAGCTTGTTTGTTTCACACCAGCTCCTTCTGTCACACACAAGCCAATACCAGGGACGGTTGGCATACAAAAGCCTTGTGCGACCAAAACAGATAGCACTCAGTGTGTGTTTTCGTCCCTTTTATCAGCCGTCAGCCGGCCTCTCAGCTCATCACTGTCACATTATCTGGCAGCGCTGAGTGGGGCAGGGCGTCAGCGGCGGCTGCTGTGCTGAACTTTGAGACGGACAGGCCTTCTGTGGGCTGTCAGATAGTATCCAGCAAATGACCTGCTTAAACCCCTGTCGACACGCTGCCGACGTTTCCTCTGACAGAGACACTTCAGTGCGAATCAAAGACAGACAGAGGAATGAAAGGAGACACCTACAGACAGAGATCCGGGTGAAGGAAAAAATTGATTTACTTACATTGTTACGGTAACTGAATCTTCATGCATTTTTTCTCAGAAGGCCAACAAATCAAATTAACAATTTAAAAGTTATACTTTATTTATCGTCAAGCTTTTGAATTGCTGTTAATGGTCAAACACCTCTGAAATGTCATTAAATAATTAAAAAGCGTACATGAAGGCAGAAAGAGAAAAACATTAAAGGAGATTGATCCTCCTAATTCTAGGAAGCTAGACTTACCTTTTAAAGAACCCATTAAAAAAACAAAACAAGGATCCCAATGAAAGCTATTTCAAGCTTCATTATGCAACATGTACTTAAATAAATCAGCTAAGGCACACATGGCTGTCTTTGACACTGTGTGATACTGTGTTCACTTGAAATAGCTTTTTCGACTGTTTAGGATGTTTATGCGAGTACAAGACCTGTTCAAAAACACTGCAGACATTGCTTTTTCTTTAATTGCGGATTGGTTGTGTTCGCCATCTGCTCTCTGATCGTCTGCGGCGGCATTACGGTTACCTCAGCCTCAGGCGAGAGGGCTGTTTCAAGGCAGACAGCTCATCAAGATGATTGACAAGTCCTAGGGCTGGAAATCAACCAACTGAGTAAAAATTGCATATTAGTGCTTCAGGAAGTGATTTGAAAAATGACACTGAATGCACTGTACGCTGCTGCAGTCTTGAAATGGGCATGTGTGATATGCTTTGGCGTGTGTGTGTGGGTGTGTGTACTGTGTGTTTGGGCGTGCATTATATGTGCGTCGCGGTACATTTGCTCCGGCGACATTTCCGTCCCTAGCAGGCGTGGCCCTGTGGAGTGTGTAGCTCAGTGGGTGGGTGATGGGAGCTGGAGCATTGCAGCTGCTCTCTGCAGATGAGCCCTGAACATCATGTTTCAGAGCAGAGGCAAAATGCTATGTGACAGGGGGATTTCTTTGAAAGAAACATGGAAATGATTCACAGTAGGTGGTGGAATAATGGCGCTTAATTGTGGTTGAAATAGCGACACTGCCAATAATTGCACAGTGGAATATATTCTCACAGACCCACTTTATACCCGGTGATTAATGACATTGCCACGTACTTAAATCTCTGCTGATCACTGTGCAAGATTGTGCCATTGCTTGTGGCGTCGACACCACAGATCCATTTCACAGCATCTGAGCCACAGTGAAGGAGAAATAACATGCTTCTAGCCTAGTGCGTGCTTCTAAGAAGAGGTCATCTGTTCTCTCGTGGCCCAGATGTTTTTAACTGGCGTTCGCTTTCCAGAGCTGTCCCAGCAGGCTGCAGTGCGTCTGCTTCTCTGCTGTAGTGTTTTCCCCTTTGCCAGCGAGCCTCGCCAGCCCCATGTGTCAACCTCTACTCCCATCCCAAAAACTTGGGCGAGATTTACAGTACAAAGGTAGACTGTTGCATAACGACAGCAACCCAGTGTGTCAGGGCAAAGGCAGAGGAAAGTCCCCGCTCTGATATTGTAATGCAGCGTTTTCAGTGTTTTGTGAAAAGCTGCACATTTCACTGAATATATCATTATGTGCATTTCAATAGAGGAAGTGGGTGCTATTGCTTCTACCTCTTTGACATTGCCTACACATTCAATGCAGCCTGTTTCATAAGGCTGAGTGTGCACAGCAAGGTTACTCCCTGACATTAGCTGCTTTTAAATGCTCTCCTGTATAATATAGATGTTTCATTTTAGGACACATTTTCAGGAAATTATAATGTATCAAATGTGTTTCCCCAACTGTTAAGTGTTTTATATCATCCTACCTTTTAAAGACTGGTAAAGCAGTTACAGCTTTTATTATCTCTCGACATTCATGAGAGCTACAATTCAGAATAACTGCAAATTGCGCTTAAGCAGTAAGGTAAAAGGACCTGAGATGCCCTTTTCTCCACCTGCATCATCCAGTAGACCTTACATTCATATGGTCTCTGAAGTGCATTATCCATCATATGTGAATACATATAAAGTGCAAATCAGACTTGTTTCTTCCCTAAATCTGCATTGGTTGAGTTTTTTGGCCACCCACACGCAGTGGGAAATGCCCTAAACTGAATATATTATCACATTTTTGAAGCCGATATATGTCACGTGTTGGCAACCATTACCCAAATTACAGATCAAGTAGCCTAATTAGCATCCATTTAAATGTGTATTTCTACTAATGATAAGACCAATAGCCATTCTAATTGTGTCTCTGTTTGAGTATGAAACTATTCCTAAGTGAAATATCTGGAATTTAGCTGCAAAGTGTCCCACTAACTGCGTCTGGTGATGTTTGATGCTGAGCTGGTATAGTGCATTGGTTTGATCAGACCATTGATTGACCATTTAGCATTTACTAACAGATATAAATAAATGCAGTGTGTGGTTGTGTGTGTGTGTTCCTATGAGAGATAGGTCATATTAAGAAACGTTGGCAAATAAGACCACAAGGAGCTACAAGATGCTAAAAAGCGACAGAGAACAAATTATCATTCTTTCAATATATGACAATTAAAACATTAATTTCAGAGTCATTGATATCATATAATATAGAAACATTTGGTAAGGTAAGCTTTTTAAAAAATTACATCACTTACAACATCCTGTAAGCACAGTCAGTAGGGGCTTGGACTGTGAGCCGTAGGGTCGCCGGTTCAAGTCCCCGAACTGACCTAAATATGGAGTGTGGACTGCTACTTGGAGAGGTCCCAGTTCACCTCCTGGGCCCTGCCGTGGTGCCCTTGAGCAAGGCACCGGACAACCCCCTTCCCCCCTCACTCCCCGGGCGCTGTACAATAGCTGCCCACTGCTCCTAGTGCTAGACTCCTGGTACTAGGATGGGTTAATGCAGAGGCCAAATGTCACTGTGTGTGCTGTGTGCTCTGCATGTGTGACCATTATAGAGGGGTTTCATCCCTCCGATTCTATCTATTAAAAATATATTAGCTAATAGCATTAGCATGTAGCATCTGTCCTGGTTGTAGCAGTTTGATAATTTTTATCTTAAATAACTTATAGTTTCCCCGGAGACCAGCACCTTTTTTCCGGGTTACACGAAGCACACTTTGTGGATACAATCCTATCAGAAATATAAATGTGCTGCATAGCTGAAGCAAAATGCCATTCCTCACAACACATTTTATATTAAGTGCCACAATGGAGTATCACTGAGTATTGTTTGTGAACATATGCTCTGTGAGTGATTCATGTGAGACTCCCTCACTTCACTGACAACTCAATTGCTGTAATTGTTTAGCTGTGAGGGGAACATTTTATTGTAGCCAGATTTTGATTACATGTCTAAAAGCAAGTGCATTCATTCTGCCAGAAACGATTGATTGAATTAAATCTGTATAAGTTTAAGATTTTAAGATTTAAGATTTTTAAGATCCATTTAAGATCCCACAGTTACAGCTCACTTTATTGGAGACATGGCATACAGATGAAAAGGATACAAAATGTGTAGTGTACACTACATTCATAGATTTTGACTCTGTTGCTCAGTTAAAAATCATGAGTAATGAGCATTTATTGCACCTTTTGGCATTATTTCTGATGTCAAATTCAGAACCACATGAGTATAAAGGCCTCAGTGTACTCCATCAGAACGGTCAGCTGGTTGAAGTTCAGGAAATCCCATCTACACCTTGTTGAAGTCATATTTGGGCTGAATCAGGAAATGTATATGACTTTCTGAAACAAGCTATCTGACAGTCACACCAACTCCACACAGCAATTTATGGGCTGAATGCTATAGGTTTGAACTTCTGTCTCATTAAACTATCTACCATTCAGTCCCTCTAAGACAAGTCATCCTGTGTCCAACTTCTTGGTGGCCCCCTGACCGGCCTGGAGGGATGTGGGAGGCCGTCCGTAGAGCAGAGCTTCTGTCATAGCAACGTGTTCAAGGCTTCCCTGTTCCCACTCTTCAACCTCTTTCTTCTCTTTTCAAACTCTGACTTTCCTGGAATTTTCCGTTCCATGTTTTTACGTCACATACCCTTTAGTCGACCTCATAAGTTTACCTCCTCTAGAAATCACTTGACTCAGTCCCATGCCTGCCCAGCTGCTCCTCATTCAGCCCGTCACAGTGTGAATACAGAGACCCGTTTACAGCCAGTCTTTGCCAGATTGTCAATGTCTCCAAGCTGCTGTAGCGTTCCAGCCATCCCTGTCACCTGCACCTGATTACTCGCCTTCCTGCGTCAGTCTTCAACAATTGTTTGCCGGATTTCCATGCCTGCTCCAGGGTAATGTCGGTGAAAATCCAAATATCCGGAACAATTTCCAGTAAAGACCAGCAACAACAACCTCAAACATCACCATAGTTGAAACTACCTCCCTTTTAAACATTTGACTTTAATAAAAAAGGATTTACTGTACCCATAATGCATTGCATTAGACATTACAGGCGTATCCAATAAACAAATAACTCTGTGATTCTTTGAAACAAATAAAGGTCATTCAAAGCATGTTTTTGTTTAATAAAAACATGAAAATAATTATGGATGAAAATTATGGATGAATGAAAATAGGAAATAAGACAATTATCAGATAATCAGTATTATCATGTCAATTATATAATATCAATAAACAAAATGGATGTATCATATACATAAAGCATAAGGGTAAATGAAACCTTCATAGATGATTACTGCTAGTAGAAAAAAATAGTTTTCCAAAGGTCAATTTCTCAGAAAACTTTTTCAACCTCTGCATATAAGTACTTTGAAAACGGCAAATAGTAAAGAAAGAGCCGCAGTTCAGCCTAACGACGTCCACAGAAAGTGACAGCATAGTGCCTTCCTTCTGCAGCACAATTGTCATGGTGGATTAATCCTCACACACACTGCCGGCACCTTTTCTCCTTTTGCAGCCAAGTGGGGCCTATTGAGACACTTTCTCTGCAAGGTGGATGTGTTTGTTCATTCCCCAAAGCCCTGTCACCACTCACCACACACAGGGAGGCAGATACCAACCAGACAAGCAGCGTGCAGCAGAGCAGGAGCGTGCACACTCCTTGTTAGCCCAAAACATGAATGTGGAGATTATGTGTGAATTTAGGTGAATTTAAATTGCTTTAGGAAATCAGCAAACAAAAGCACAACACATTTTGTAATGTCAGTTGTTTTAGGGCAGTGGTTCCCAACCTCCTTTTTTCCCAAGAGCCCCCCCAAATGACTCCTGTTGGAAGTTGCGCCCCCCCCCCCCCCCCCCCTACAACTACTGTCACAAACTACATGAATGTGAAGTATTTTGTTAAAGGAGGATGAAAGCGTAATTAAGGAGCACTATTGGAGTGACTTTGATGGTTATTGGACTCAGGAGTAATTAATTTGGATTCCCGCTGTATGAAGAAATTAAAGGACGGCGCGGAAGTGGAAACAATTCACAAAGGGATTAAACTGTTTAAAACACATGCTCAAAGTAAGCCGGATTTTGGCGATGTGTTTATGTGGATTCAAAAGTCGTAAATAATCTACAAAATGGAGGAGACCGATCTGATCGGAGCAACTGTGACAAATAATCCAACTGAAACCGGCATGGACAATGACTGTTTTAAAAATGCGCTTATCCAGAAAAGCCCGGTTTGGACACTTTACGGGCAGAAGAAACATTTCTATCAAAGAAAGAATTATACATTTCTGTCTTTGTATGCCTTTAATAGCTACTAACTTGAATTGTTATTCAAATTAATTCATCAATTATTTTTTATATTTTATTGTAATGTAGAGACAAGGCTTTTAGTGACAATCATGTATTGCTTTAAAATTATATTTAAAAAAAAAAAAAAAAAGTCTAAATATGATATTTGGCCTCAAATCATCTGAGGCCTGGCGCCCCCCCTGCGATCTTTGGCGCCCCCCCAAGGGGGTCGCGCCCCCCAGGTTGGGAACCACTGTTTTAGGGCACCAAAAATGTATTATTAATACATCTGAATGGTGTACCATAGCAGAAAAAGGAAAAGATATTATGTAAACTTAAAATGCTGAAACAAAAAAATAAAAGCAATGTATGACTTCAATGGGAAGCTGTGACCGAGACATGCATATCATAGAGATGGACCAAAACAGTATTATACATAGAGTAGGTCATATTACACTGTGATCAACCTTACAAGCACATATTGCATTGTAACAGTGCCAAATTGTGCAACTAATGCCACAGTGATGAGAGTATGCATGACACAGGCCAGTGCCATTCATCACATTCATTTATACATAGGAGAAATTAAAGGATGTACCTGCTTACTTAAAACAACTATAGTAATAGCGTTTTTTATGCGTGAGACGCAAGGAATTTATCTTGCCAACAGGTATTTTCAGCGAAGCAACAGCTTGATATGGCTTGTGCCCCTCGACATAGAGCTGGGCTGTCTTCCAGTCGCAGCATCAGGCACAGTATGTCTTCACTGCAAAAGAAACAATGAATTCATTTCCTTCAGATGGGACTACAGATTGTTGGTCTATCTACAATTTGTTCCTAGCTCTTTCTCATAAGAAACATATGTCAATTGCTAGGCATGATACAAACCTTGTGGCACTTATGTCAAGTGGAAAAGGGAGTTGAAGAACTTATTCTCCTTGGATCTAGTGAGGCTTTGAACCCTATTTGTACCTTATTTATAGTCAAAAAACGTCTGCCATGGACAAAGATGTCAGCCGTTTGCATGTGGTATCCTTTTACATTGCTTAGATTATTATTGAGTTTTAGGCAGAATATTTGTTATGCATCACTGACTAATATGTATTTCACCAAATGCAAGAACAGCTCGGTATGTGTTTACATTTTTTGGGGACAACAATATAATACTATAACATTAAGGCATTAGCCAACTGTGGTCACACAGACAGAACTTGTTGAATATATCAATGTTTTTTTGTCTTTTCTGGGGAATTGCTGATAATAAAGAGATGCAAAAAGGCCTGCGGTGTAAAGTAATGTGCTCACTTGAGGGATTTTGCTTATGGCCATTACATTAAGGTCCCTTAAAGTTAAACACTGATAGAGAGAATGCCTTTAGTAACCAAATATTGAATTACTTCCAGATATGTCTTTGTCAATGTCAGAGACAGAAATCACCTGTTGAAGCAAAAGATGAATTGCCGGCGTTCTATAACGTTCCAGGCAGCATCTTTCCTCTTTACAGCCGAGTGATCGATCGAGTGGAGATTTACAGGTCAGTTGACAACTGTTTTAATTAGCCTCTCTCTGTGTCTCCCTCCTGCAGATGGACCCTGTGCAGAAAGCTGTCCTCCATCACACCCTCGGCCTCCCTCCCACCGCAAAGAGAAGGCATGTCTCCTGCAGCGTTTGCCAGCTAAGGTTCAACTCACAGGTGAGCCACTGCTCCTGCCACAAACACAGAAAACACCCCAAAACCACATTACAACCTACCTGCTCTGGTGTCAGTCTTGATGACCTTCACATAAATAGAATTATGTTTGGGCAGGTCATATTGCTTTCATTAGTAACAGTAGAAAACTGAGTAAAAACGTATACTGTCGTGTCCGAATCAGAAAACCTATATTCATCCCACTTTGGGGAAAGGTTATGGCGTCACAGCAGCAAGAGGGCAGAAAACAGGTGAAAGAAAAAATAATAGATGTACATTAAATACAAATGTAGGCACACATTATTAAGATTAATACAAATAAAAAAAGTAGTACACCTTGGTATAAAATAAATAAAGCAGCACTATTTAAAAAAGTAATTGAACATATGAAGTAATGTGTTTCAGCCATGCCAGTAGTGTGGCTAAGTGTCTGTTTGCCAGTTCCTATTTTCTTTGCAAACCAAAATATTCCAAAAACTAGCATATGGATTGCCAAGATTTTGTTCCAAAGATGTGTGGCTTGCAGAGGATGTATTAACTGAACTACGGTGTATCCCTTACATTTCCCTCATCACCAACTCAAGATGTTCATTATTTTATGACATTTCTTGGCAAGTTTTGGATGGATTGACACAACTATTAGCAAAGGCTAGAGTGATATATTACAGTTCACTCAGGGTGGACTGTAATATCTCTTGTGATTCTCTGACTTTTACTGCATAGCTATCATCAGTTCATAGATTGTGTCTGTCCATTCATTTTATTTGTGAATACCTAAAAACTCACATTCCCGTCAGCCACAGCTTTCCTTTGTTCTGGTGCTAATTTGTGTGATGAGCAGGGGCCTCTAGCACGGGAGCTCCAGCCGTTTAGTTGGTCGTCTGGTGTATTCAGGAACTCGTTGGAAACCATCTTTGTGTCGTTTCTTAAGTCTTTGTACATTTCAGGTCAATTCAATAATGCCTGAAGCTTAGGTCTGAATGGCTGTCGTCCAGAGCCTCTATGTTGCTTAGCAATACACAGCATGTGGAAAACCTTTTATCTTTTTAAATGAGTACTGAAATTCAGCAGTAAACATGTTAACGAGTACTGAAGGATTTAAGCTTGATACCAAACCATCTATTCCAACATTTCAAAATACGGCTGCCATTAACATTAGATGATCGCATCCTATAGAAGTTGCAATAATCAATATTATCGCAACATTCATGAACATGAAATGCCATCAATAGCATTCAGCTTTCCTTCTTTTTCTTTTTCAACTGAATTAAACAATGGGAATTAACGTTCATTTCAATAAGTTCTGAATTATTCAAACAGCATTATCCTATGTGTATTATTCACATGAAATCAATATTTCACAACATGCTCATAGTTATACATATTTTATTTATCAAAGTAAGAAGGGTGAGGGATATGAATACAAATAAAGAGATTAATGAAGATTTAATGACGGGTCATTGAGAGATAACATTCGAGAGTGAATCAGACAAAAGGTTGATGGAGAGTCACACAAAGTTAGCTGCTATTTTCCCATTGTATTCGGAGGCTCTCATTTGTCAGATGAACCAAAAGATGTGAAAAAACAAATCATCTCTGTGTTTGTGTTACTGTGTACAAGCCAAAAAGACACATTACTGATAAATATCAAAGCCGCAGCCATTATGAACGTGGAGGTGCAGGCAAGCCTTTTCCATTCCACAATCTCCGAACAACAACTAAAACATGACAATGAGTGATATAAGCAATAGGAAATGTTATTACCTTGAACCTCAGCATGTAAATAAACCATGTGCAAAATGGTCCATAAATGTCCCATCATATTTCCAGAGCAATGACAATTAGGCAAATATGGAGATTGTTCAGTGTGACACTTTGGTTGACAGCATGTCAGGTTTTTTTTGTAAAATACTGTGGTACAAATGTGTAGTGTAAAAGAAAGGTGAAGAGATTGTTCCTGTTATTTTACTGCAGTAAAGAGAGGCGCTCAACACATGTTTGACCTCACTTATTTTCCTATAGAGTATTCAGTAAATTAGCTACACAACTGTTTGTTCGTGTCAACAACGATATGGAAACCAAAATCTATATCTGCAATAAGTTATTATTAACAATAGCTATACTTGCTTGGACCACAAATGGTTGTTAGGCTTCTCAATGAGTTCCTGAGATTCTCAAAATGTGATGCGATCTAGTGGTTACACCCAACTGTAGTCAGACTGATGTGTGAAAAGACCAATTACACCATTTACAAAACAAAAGAACGGGGAAACACATCAGTGACCAGCCTGAAGCTACCCATTCATATTGAAACAAAGCACCGTCAGCTCTACGATGATAAAACAACAGTCAATGGGAACCGTTTTAAGTCCACAGGGGGTGCTTTTTTATGTAAAAGTCTCCAGCATGCCCCCCAATGGTGTTCAGGGTATTCACTTGCAGCTTTCTCTGGATTCATCCTGATCCACGGCAGCTTCATTCTGACTCGATCACAAGTCTTAAAGTTTCAATATATTGCATGAGCAAAACCGACTACAGGAAGGAGATCCTTTTACAAACTCTGTGTCTATCCTGAAGTATTTCCACAGTCATACGTGCACTCTTCAGTACAATAATGAAATGCATTGCGTTAATACAAGCTTGCTAAATCTAAGCGATGGACTAGCAGATGGGTTTCGATTTCCCTCGCATCTAATTTCCATACCATTTCCAAAGTAATCAAAAATATTTGAAAGGAAAATTACTGCTGCTGCATGTTGTTAAATCAGTAACATCCCTAAATAGCAATGTCATCGCTCTTTCATTAAGGGAGTAATCAATCTATTTCTCACACTGAATGTGTCAGTGATTACTGAGGATACGCTTATTATGTTTTACATGGAGAAATCTATATCCGTATATATTTACTGTCCATCAGCAGTTCATTTGAACACTTCATTAGAGAGATAGACTCTGTGTTTACCTGTCAATCATCAGGTGGTGCTGTGTTGAGCTGGGACCCCTCAGATACCCAGGCGGTGTTGTTTCTTTCTATTCAAACCACAGCTACAGCAGGAGTGAATCTTAATATGCTCCAGTGACAGTTTGTCATAAAATAAAACTTCAGCTTGGATGATGCAGAGCAGGAAGCCTGTGGGGTTCTGCTAAATACAGATCCAAGCTGCTCTGTCGGAGAGCAGAAAGTCTGTTTGTTAGACAATTATGTGAGTTCATAAACAGGAAAGCTTCTCTTTTTCAAACGATCTTAGTTTGTTGCTGCTTTACGAGATGCACGCATGAGTCAAGGTCATAAACTGGACTTACGTCTGTGATTTGTTGACAGCGAGTGAGTCACCAGATCTGATCTACTCCCTTAACAGGGAACTTTTCTTTATGTTTACATTCTATACGTCATGTTTTTAGAAAATTTTACAAGTTTACTTAACCGACCTATAGTTTACAAGATACACATCCAAAGGAGATTTCTAAGTCTACATTGTATTCAATAATTACAATTAGATGTAGACAATAAATGACATCCTATTTTTGTTTTCATCGTAGGATTTTTTTATGAGAGGACAGGAAGTATTTTAGGTACTCAAGAACATTACTCTAAAGATTGGACCAGAGTTAACATTAAACCAGTATCAGAAGGTTACTACCTTCTGATCAGGCTTTCTTCTACTCAAACCTCTTTCCCAATGTGAAAGAAAACCCACTTACACCTGGCTTTCGTTTCCAGTGTATTCAAGGGTATTTTTTAGGGATGTAACGATACCAAAAACGCACGTTACGATAATATCGCGATAACAAGTCCACGGTACGGTATTTATCGCGATATTGAATAATAAAGGGGGAAAACAAATTCTATTTTCTTTTTTTCAATAAAAAAATGTTTTACTCGGAAAATGTTTCTTTATTACATAATAAATCTGATTTGTACAGCATTTTAGTAGGATAGCAGTATTTTAAAGTGTCAAAAACAAAGTGACAGTAACAGACTGGAACAAGAAAAACTGTTTTTGTACCTATAGTACTACCAAACAAAGTAGGCATTTTCTTTGTGCCACTGCATCTCACAAATAAACATTTAATAATCAGACCCTGCAATAAAAATAAATCAAGTTTCACTTTAGTTTTTCAAGTAACTCAACTCAAACTCACTAGTCACTCACTCAGCATCATCAGACAGGTTTTTAGGAATATGAGAATGTCCACATTTCCAGGTATTTATAAGCTGGGATGTTTGGGCATTTACAATATCCCCTGCTCTGGAAAAAAATCTCTCGCTTGGTACTGATGTTGCTGGGACAGCAGTGGTCGCGTTAATCGAATATTTTATTTAACAATAACGGAAAAATCTGAAAGCAGTCTGTCATTTTGACAGATTAGAACAAACTCGGAACAGCGCCAATGTATCCCCGCAGCGAGGCTCTGGTGTTATGCCGTGTTATGCATGCCCTCCAAAAGGAAATTATATAGTTTCCAAACCGTACTTTGCCGTACAGATCAATACATGTCTGGGAGGTTTTGCTTTACGCTGTGCGCGCTCCTGCGAGGTGCATGCACACGGCATAACACCCCCCCCCCCCCGTTGACAGTTCACGAGCGTGCTCTCTCTCTCTGTTCAGACCCGACGGGTAATAAGGGATTATGACGGATATTTTACGATCCTGTCTGTCAAAATGACGGACAGCGAAAAAGTCTAACACCACCTCAGTGGGACGGAGAGATATGCTTTGGCCATGGGTGACAGCAGTGGGTCAAACTGTGCATTGTCTCTCCACCACTTCAAAAACAATACCGTTTTTGCCAAGAAGGTGAGGCTTATTGACAGGGCGAGATATAAATATACTGTTGGTACTTGTCAATGTCTCTAGGTGTGTAAATGTAGCCCTGTAAATACGATGTCCTTTTGTGTTCTGTTGTTTTATGTTCATGTTGTAACCTACTTGCTGCCATGTTGGACAGGTCTCTCTTGAAAAAGAGATCGATGATCTCAATGGGACCATCTGGTTAAATAAAGGTTTAAAACAAAAAAAAGTGTTTAAAATAATTTAAATAATTTTTTTTTTAAAATCGCGGTAGATTTAGTCAGTCTCACGACGACGGTATTGGGACGTTTATTTACCGCGATATTCAGTATATCGTTACATCCCTAGTATTTTTACATTGTTGCAACAACCACCAAGGGTTTTAGAGTTTAAAAGACACTGTATATTAAAATATATTTAAGAAATGAACACTGTTTACTAACACTGCTTTACTCTGCGTAATACATAAAATAATACTAGAAAAAACGAACTTAATGACATACACGTCTACAGTAGGAGCAGAAGTGGCTTTAACATAATGTAGTTTGAGTTTATAGTTTTTCAACACTCAAAAATGAAGCCCTGTTACAAGTCTGGACATTATAGAGGGGGTTACACAATATATTTTATAGATAATGGCACAATGCATTCATGGTGTTACAGGAGTGCACACAACAAGTGACTTGAAGAGTTGTATTAAGAGCTTAAGGGAGAAGTTCAAACCCTGGCTCCAACCGTGGTGAAATTTGGGTGTGAATATTGGCTCAATGTTTGTGTGTGATGTGTTCTTGTCCAAAGCTTTTCAAGCTTCAGACTGGCTGTAGTTTAAACAAGCACTGGGTGGTAAAGTAAGGGGTATAATAACAGAGCACATTTCATTTCTTTAGAACAATGGTCGCAAAAAGGCGTCACCAAATCACAAACAGTGATGAGCATAGTTTATATGAAGCCATTTTCTAAAGTTAAAAAAACACAAAGAACATGATAAGTCTGTGTTGTTTCATTGTCCGCGAAGATTGCACCAAAACACAGTTGTTTTGTTTGGGCTCAAGGATACACTGATTTTTCAACTTCATGATAATTGTTCATAGACATGATTCTCAACTCAAGACATTTCTGCTTCAAAACAATACAGAAAACATGTCTGTTTCAGTCAAACATAGATTTTAATCTGCTTGAGTTTTAAGCGCTGTGTAAGAAGTTAGCCCTTTGAACTCAGACATACTGTATGTAACCGGATAACTGCATACAATACATTCATTTTGTAGATACAATATTAGTTGTCATGCTTTGCTCGTATCAAATACATAACATACAGTGGGGCAAACAAGTATTTAGTCAGCCACCAATTGTGCAATTTCTCCCACTTAAAAAGATGAGAGAGGCCTGTAATTTCATCCTATGTACACTTCAACTATGAGAGACAGAATGGGGGGAAAGAATCCAGGAAATCACATGGTAGGTTTTTAATGAATTAATTGGTAAATTCCTCGGTAAAATAAGTATTTGGTCACCTACAAACTCCACTATGGCCAAGACCAAAGAGCTGTCAAAGGACACCAGAAACAAAATGTAGACCTGTACCAGGCTGGGAAGACTGAATCTGCAATAGGTAAGCAGCTTGGTGTGAAGAAATCAACTGTGGAAGCAATTATTAGAAAATGGAAGACATACAAGACCACTGATAATCTCCCTCGATCTGGGGCTCCACGCAAGATCTCACCCCGTGGGGTCAAAATGATCACAAGAACGGTGAGCAAAAATCCCAGAACCACACGGGGGGACCTAGTCAATGACCTGCAGAGAGCTGGGACCAAAGTAACAAAGGCTACCATCAGTAACACACTACGCCGCCAGGGACTGAAATCCTGCAGTGCCAGACGTGTTCCCCTGCTTAAGCCAGTACATGTCCAGGCCCGTCTGAAGTTTGCTAGAGAGCATTTAGATGATCCAGAAGAGGATTGGGAGAATGTCATATGGTCAGATGAAACCAAAATAGAACTTTTTGGTAAAAACTCAACTAGACGTGTTTGGAGGAGAAAGAATGCTGAGTTGCATCCAAAGAACACCATACCTACTGTGAAACATGGGGGTGGAAACATCATGCTTTGGGGCTGTTTTTCTGCAAAGGGACCAGGACGACTGATCCGTGTAAAGGAAAGAATGAATGGGGCCATGTATCGTGAGATTTTGAGTGACAACCTCCTTCCATCAGCAAGGGCATTGAAGATGAAACGTGGCTGGGTCTTTCAGCATGACAATGATCCCAAACACACCGCCCGGGCAACGAAGGAGTGGCTTCGTAAGAAGCATTTTAAGGTCCTGGAGTGGCCTAGCCAGTCTCCAGATCTCAACCCCATAGAAAATCTTTGGAGGGAGTTGAAAGTCTGTGTTGCCCAGCGACAGCCCCAAAACATCACTGCTCTAGAGGAGATCTGCATGGAGGAATGGGCCAAAATACCAGCAACAATGTGTGAAAACCTTGTGAAGACTTACAGAAAACGTTTGACCTCTGTCATTGCCAACAAAGGGTATATAACAATGTATTGAGATGAACTTTTGTTATTTACCAAATACTTATTTTCCACCATAATTTGCAAATACATTCAGACAATGTGATTTTCTGGATTTTTTTATTTTTTTTAGTAAAAGACACATGAAAAGTAATACAAATTCATAGGAAAGAAAATATCAGATTAAGATATTTTCTAATCATTATTTGTTATATTTAAAAGATTTGTTTTCCTCCATGCCATTGTTTTAGTAACAACAGTCTCCCTAAGGGATGATGTGATAGCACCAGGAGGTGCTATGATTGGATAGTTTGAAAACTGGGAGGACATCTTTTCTTAACTCCACCAGGTAGGTTTTCTTTGTTCTCTACTTTCAACAAGGAGATCCTCAACAACCCAACAAGTCAAAGGTTCCCACCCCTATTTAAGCAGCAGATCCCAGCTGCAAGGAGACTCTCATTAAGCCTCATGGTTGAGTTGAACCTCCTGGCACAATGGCAGTCAGCAAGCTCGTCAAATACCTTCTCTTCAACTTCAACTTATGGTTTTTCGTGGGAGGAATTGGTATTCTCAGTTTCTCTGCACTTGTCAGGATCAACAAAGCAGCCTTCCAGATCACAGATGAGCTTCTTCCAGCCGTAAACCTCCTGATTTTTGTCGGTGCCATGACCATGGCTTTTGGCTTCCTGGGCTGCTGTGGAGCTCTTCAAGAGAGCCTGCTAGCCATTTTATTCAAGGGCCTGCTGGTGATGTTCCTCATGCTGTTGTCTGTGGGAGTGTTGGGAGCCATATCGAGAACCGCATCTGCTCAGGAGATGTTGAAGGAACACATGAAAGATCTGCTACCGCTCAGCGAACAGCCGCAAGATTTTCAGGTGTCGTTTCAGATTGTGGAGGGGACCGGGTTCTGTTGCGGTTTCTTCGGTGGACATCATGATTGGGGAAATGCCAAAGCGGTGCCGCCCTCTTGTAACTGCAGAGACTTCACCAGAAACTGCACTGTTATGGAAGAACGTATTATCTATGCGACACCGTGTATGACGTACTATATGACGTGGTTGGACAGGGTATCAGTAACCCTTATGGGCATTGCGTTTGGATTTGGAATCTTGATGATCCTGGGCGTGATTTTCTCATCGATCCTGTTCTGTCAGCTGCGTGATGGAAAGAAAAGCTTCTTTCTTTCTTTCTAAAGTGTTCATCACAACGGAAGTTTACCTGTGTTTATCAAAGGACAAAGCATCCTGTTCGTGTTGAATGCTTTTCTACTGGGCTCTGCCTCATTCTACATTTAATTTTTTTCAAACCGTTTTTCAACAATTGTATTTAATATTTTTCTAGTTCTCTACCTGTGTTTTTAATTCTTGTTTTACTTTTATGTATGCACCACAACACCAAGTCAAATTCCTCGTACGTGTAAACCTACCTGGTAATGACCCTGTTTCTGATTCTAATACAAATGTTAACTGTGGAAAAAGCTGTTTTATTAAATGTAAATTGATAAATTGTAGGTTTCTTCATTTGTGTAAATCCTCACAAAGTAATACTGTTTTGTATGTACTGCCCTTAACTAACTGAATATTTAAAAAAGGTCAAACCTAGCTCCACCTCCAGTATAGTGTTGTTTACCCTTAAATTAATCAGCATTCACAACACATTTAAATGACAATAAATCAGCAATAGCAGCCATTGTTTTCAAAGCTCAGACAGGCCGTAGTTTGAAGTACCCTGGTGCGGATTATATCAATAATTGGAAAAGGTCAATTCTTTATATGTTAATTGACATTAAAGTCTAAAGAAAGTGAGATAATTGAGTGTGTGTGTGAATAAGATGAGACAAAACTGAATGTAACAATGTATCTTGCCAAGAAAGGGCCTCACATCAATTAAAGGAAACAAAACAACAGAAAACTTGAAGGCAAGATATTAACAGCACAGATCTAAAGTAAGGGGTGTTAAAAACAGAGTGCATTTCTTTAGAATTTTGTATGCAAAAAAATAATCACTACGCCATCACCACCACTGATAATAATAAGCATTGTTGCTTTGAAGCAATTGTCGAAAGCACAAAAAACACAAAAGCATAAGTCTTCTTTGCTTGTTAGATACATGTGCATCCTAAACACTGTTCCTCCTTTGTTTGGGCTCCAGGATACACTGATTTCTCAACTTTTACCAACTTTATGATTGTTCATCAACATGATTTTTAGCTATAGACAGCTCCCATCTGCTGCAAAAAAAACAATACATTATGTCTGTTCCAGTTAGACATAGATTTTAATCTGTTTGAGTTTTTAAACGGTTTACGATTTTAGACCTCAGGTGTCTTTGAACCCAAACACACTTTATTTACTTTTACCATTATAAAATGCTTAATCTTTTTACTTTCATTCTTATTTTTTTTTTTTATTTTTTTAAGTAATGGCCACATGAAAAGTAATAAATATTCAAAGGAAAATAACCTTTGGATTTATATATTTTCCTGTATATTTATTTGTTACATTTGAATGATTTCCTGTCCCTCTTTTTTTTCTTTAAACTTTATTTAAATGATTTGGGCAGTACATAATATACACAAGTTACATTAATAATACACACAACACACAATGCATAAATATGTAAATAACATAAACAGAGAGCACGTCTATGTTCCAGTGAGACTCAGTGCGGTCACAGACTCAAAATGTGTCCAGGGTTTTTCTTCTTCTTAGTTTGTTGATAAGTTGTCCCACATAAGGCGACCTTTTATGGCACATGTTTGCTCTTTATCTATTATTTGATCTAGTATATCTGTTAATCTATTCATTATTATTTTTGCTAGTATCTTATAATCAGTATTCATTATAGTTAAATGTCTGTAATTATCTATATCACATTCTTATCTATGTATTCTGTTACTGTATTAAAATCACCACCTAATATCCGCCCTTGCTATAAAAACAATCCTGGGATTATGTCCCTTCTTCCAATAATAGTTATGTCTTTATCTTTGAAGAAAATGCCAACTCCGTCAGCTCTATTCTCTCAGATGGATATAATACTTTTTCCTTTATGCCACATTTTACACACATCAACATCACTGGTGGTATTCAGTCTAAGTTCTCGCGTAAAGAGGAAGTAATAATTTGTGTTTAATAAATATTGAATTTTCCTTTCTCGAAAGTCTTTTAGACTGAACACCACGTGTATTCCAGGTAGCGACATTTAAGAAGCTCATATTGGTTTATAAAATGAACTATGGTGATGTATTTACATTTGCCCGTTTTTCATTTAAGTTCAAGTTTCTACTTGCAGGTCTCTTTTTTGAGACCTCAGACGGGACTTCCCCCTGAGCCTCCCTCGGGGGGTCTGGATATTCCGGAGTTGGTGAGAAGGACCCCGAGTTACTCTCAGGGGGCGAGTAGATGGGCATGCTGACTCGCTGACCAGCTGTAAGGCTGACAGGGCTGGAATCAGAGCTTGGGCTTTCGCTCGCACTCTCATATGATTGCTCATTTTCGCTTTCACTGTCAGAACTGTACTCACTCTCTACATCACTGTCAATGGTTAATCTACCCTCACCTGACCGGGATGGAGAGTCGTCTTCAGGAGTTGAAGGTTGTTGATCATCAGGGAGAGGGAGATCCTTGCTGGCAGGACGACGATCAGGCTGCTGCTGGGCTGAAGGACGAGGACCAGAATTTTTTTAATGTATTTATTGTCAAAACATTTAATATATTCATTACTATCGGGATGTTAAGAGCATTCCATGGAATATAACAAAAAGCGTTTCTGAAATAAATTACATACCCCACCTTTAATCTTTTTACTTTCATTCTTGTTTGTTTTTTTTAAAGTAATGGCCACATGAAAAGTAATACATATTCAAAGGAAAATAACCTTTGGATCTAGATATTTTCTTATATTTATTTGTTAGATTTGAATGATTTCCTGTCCCTCCATGCCATGACATTGTTTGAGTAACAACAGTCTCCCTAAATGTTAGTGTGATAGCACCAGTAGGTTCTGTGATTGGATAGCTTGAATAATTGGGAGGACATCTTTTCTTAACTCCACTGGTCAGTTTTCTCTGTTCTCTGCTTCAACAAGGTGATCCCCAACAACCTGAACACGCCCCCAACAAAGAGTCAAAGGTTCCCACCCCTATTTAAGCAGCAGATCCCAGCTGCAGGGAGACTCTCATTAGCTTCATGGTTGAGTTGAACCTCCTGGCACAATGGCAGTCAGCAAGCTCGTCAAATACCTTCTCTTCAACTTCAACCTTTTGTTTTTCCTGGGAGGAATTGGTATTCTCAGTTTCTCTGCATATGTCAGGATCAACAAAGCAGCCTTCCAGATCACAGATGAGCTTCTCCCAGCCATAAACCTCCTGATTTTTGTCGGTGCCATGACCATGGCTTTTGGCTTCCTGGGCTGCTGTGGAGCTCTTCAAGAGAGCCGCTGCCTGCTAGCCATTTTCTTCATGAGCCTGCTGGTAATGTTCCTCATGCTGTTGTCTGTGGGAGTGTTGGGAGCCATATCGAGAACCGCATCTTCCCAGGAGATTGTGAAGAAACACATGAAAGATCTGCTACCGCTCAGCGAACAGCCTGAAGATTTTCAGCTTGCCTTTCAGGATGTGGAAAGGACCAGTTTCTGTTGTGGTTTCTTCGTTGGACATCTTGATTGGGGAAACGCCACAGTGGTGCCAGACTCCTGTAACTGCACAGACACCTCTAGAAACTGCACTGTTTTGGAAGCACGTGAGATCTTTGCGACACCGTGTATGACGTACATTTTTACGTGGTTGGACAGATTATCAGAAACCCTCATGGGCATTGCGTTTGGGTTTGGCATGTTGATGATCCTGGGCATGATTTTCTCATTAGTCCTGCTCTGTCAAATGAATTCTGGACACACAAGTTTAATTTAAAATGTTCATCACAAGGCCTGAACTTTACCTGTGTTTATCAAAGGACAAGGCATCATGTTCATGTTGAATGCTTCTTTATTGGGCTCTGCCTCATTGTACTTTTTTGACTTTTTTATTTTAACCGGTTGTTTTGCAGTTATATTGCTTATTAAACATTTTAACTATGAACAAAGTATGATTTATTCATGGCAATTGCTAAATTGTAAGTCCAGAGTTTCTTTATTTTGTGTAGCAGATCTTACTGTACATAAATCCTTGCCAATTAATACATTTGTTTTGAGTACTGCACTCTGCTATCTGTGTTTTTTAAAAAGGTTAACACCTAGCTCCACCTTTTTAACTTTAATGCATGAGCAATGACATTATACTGTAGCCTTTGTTTTTTAGCAGATCGAAGTAAATGTTACTTTTTGCTGATAAAACATTACTACTAAGTATCATTTTCAACAGGGGACTTGTTTTCCCTGTTGGTTAAACGCACATGTGTGTTGGGTGGAATCAGCTTGGTGATTACATTCACCTGTCAACTCATCTGACTTCACTAAGTGGGGAGGAATCTGTGCTCTTTAAAAAGTGAGTTCTGAAAAGGTTTGTAAACAACACAGGTGTTGATTTTTCTAATGCTGAGTAAACCTTTCTGCATTTATAACAAATCATTAGTTTACTCAAGTGGGAAGATAAGGACTGCTGGTTTCAGACATGTATCCATAGACAAATTCACCGTTGTATTTGGATGTAACTAAAGTATATTCAGGGAAAATAATCACTCAATAAAACCAGGTGCTGCTTGGTGCCAGAGGAGGAAACATTCATAAAATGTTTATTTCTTTTTGGTATAGACTATCCTTACAATTCTACAGAACTGACTACACACCCTGGCATACACTCACGGAAACTAGGTCACAAAAATGTATGCCTGGCTAATATGGTGCTTAAATTCAGAACCACAAATAAAAGTGGTAGAAGACTCAAACTCCATAAATTAAAATGGGAAAATCCGCGCTTAAATACTCTGAGTAAACTATTCCAGAAATAAAAATGATTTAAGCTGGTAATCCTCCATCACATCAATGTTGAGCTTTGGAGATGCTTTTGTTTCAACATTCAATTTATGAGCATTTGTTGGAGAGCAGGAGTCAATGAAATGAAAAAACACATTTGTAAACTTTCATCCGTGTTAAGCTTTTGCTCTATTCTGAATCACCCTGACTACCGAATGGTCTGTTTATGGAAGAAATTGCTCATTATTTTTCCAATCACGTTGAGTTAATTTAATATAGAAACCAGAACAACAGGTTTTGGAAACCCCCCTTTTCTTAAAACCTAAAATGTTCCCTCTTTGTTCAGCAAAACATCGACCAGTTTGATATTGTAATTAATTTGTGAAACATGTGATTTTTTTTCAGTCATGTTGTTTTTCCTGATGGATTTGGAAAGATTTCATACATTTTAATTTAACAATTCAAGTTGGTCTTGTCTTCTTCCAAGACCCTGCCTCTCCCATTTACTGAGATTGTTTGACATATGTAGTGACGCAAAACCACAGACTACTATTAGTATTTAAAGTACCTTCAATTACATGTGTTCTTATAATCCTTATCCACATGCCATATTTTTTTATCATGAATTTGGGATTGAGAATATAATTTCCTAAATAAAAAAAGGAGGATATCTGATGTAACACGCAATTCTAAATAAAGGCACCGATGCAGGTTATGAAACGTTAAACTATGTCTTGCAATGATCTGATAAAGACTGAACCACTGAAGTTACAGCAAATAGTTTTCAGATGACCTCAAGTGTTAACCTCACCTCATCTATCTAATAAGCTAAAAAGGAAATTGACATTGGAAGAGTAGTAGGTTTTATTTCCTTAAGTAAAAAAAAGTGTATTAAATTATATATAACGGTGCTTTCATTCACCTGCATCCATTGCTTTTCCCCCCGTTTCCCTACATGGCTGTAAAGGTAACACTGACATATTATCACCTTCTGAAAGTGTTAATGGATTGACAAACTGTTGCAGATCCAGCAGACACAGACCAACACACTCATTCAAAGACCTGAGGCCTGTACTACGAAGCTGGTTCAACATAACCTGGATATGTTTGAGTTAGCCGGTTGGCCTAATCCAAAACATACGCGCTCTCGTTAAGCGGTCCTACGACGCGGGTTATCAAGTGGATCGCTCAAGCAGGGTCGGCGTCATGGGGGGTCATTAGCGGGCCATGCCCCCCCAAATGAGTCACTGTGCCCCCCCAAAGCAGGGTGGGCAAGCCTTGCCACTTTGCCGTTTTTTTTCTTCTAAATCATATAAGTGAAAACGTTTCCACTAAAAAAAAAAGAAATAAATAAAGAATACAAATATAAAACACAGCCTGAGCTGTGCTCACTGCTGCTCTCTGATTGGTGTGTTGCTTGACCAATGACCCCCGACCTTTGTTTTGTTATCATTACGTGGCTGTGTGTTTAGATGAAAGCCCAGTGGCGATCTGTTCATCTGTTACACTGATTATACAGTAAAGCCATCGAAAATAATATGATATACAGTATAAGTAGCCTACTTCTGGGTCTCTGTGTTTCATTCAAGCTCGGCTCTCTGTGTGTGTGTGGCACGAGCGCATTTTGTGAGTGCGCAAGCGGTAACGTGGAATGTTGATGTTAGCATCTGGTTAGCTAGCTATGCTAACGGATATAAAGAGCTGTTTCTACACCAATGTGGAGGAGAGTCCTCTCCTGTCAGACTGAGAGGATCTTATAACGTCAGCTCAGTGAGGTAAGGACTCTCTCAGTGTTTAGATAGTTCACTTTAGTGTAGGTTATCTCAGTGGGTCTCAAACGGTTTGCTCACCATTTATGTATTTGCAAGGAATACCTTTATATGATCATTATAGTTATTAAAGAATAAGAGAATAAATAAAAAACGGGTATGAAATACTATAGGACAGTAACACAAGAATACAGTTTACAAGGGGAGTGATTAGTAAAATATCCATAAAGAAAAAGTAAATCTGTGTACAGTTCTGTTTCATATGGATGCTGAGAGATGTAGGCTATCCATATATCTCCTAATGTTGCACTCAAAGTGCACCAGATTGATGCATTTAACTTTAATATTTTTTAAATAATCTTCCCGGGGGAGCATGCCCCCAGACCCTCCTAGAGGAGGTTAGGTCCACACCCACCTAAAACATGTTCACATGGATAGGATACTAAATACATTTGCACCCTTTTTATATTGTGGCCTATGTCCTTATATGTTTCTGTTTTGGTGGTCGTGCCACAACCGTGCATGTATGCACAAGTCATAGGTGCGCTATAAAATAGCACTACAATGTGTGTGAAAGACAATAGACTTTACAGCATGTTTTTTGAAGTTGCGTTGGTGTTTGTGTGGTGGTTGTTGACGGCAGTTTGTGCCCCCCCTTTGTAAATGATTGCCCCCCCATTCGATTTGTTCTAGAGCCGACCCTGCGCTCAAGCCAGCCGTGCCCTATCTAGTTAGGTGCGCGTTCACATGAAAGGGGTGGTAGCATTCGACCAATCACAAACATGGAGAAGCGTACTGACACCGCAGCGTCATACTTCCTGAATGAAAAGTGAACTTTAATATTAGTCAAATATGAAGAAGTTCAACTTTAAACATCCATGACTTAAACACTTTATCCAGGATAAAAGCCACATAAATGCACCTGCAAGGTGAATACAGCTGGCAAAAGAAAAAGTGTTTGAATGCGTACATTAACAGGTTCATGATTTCACTGCCCAGTTTAAGACTGACTTTAATTACATTTGACTCGAGTGTTTTCTCAACTTAATGTGTTGCTTAAAATAATACTGCATACATTATTAGGACCGGAAAAGCCCGAGTTTTCCCTGAAGTTAGCCCGCTAAGCGAAAATCCTGCTTCGTAGTACAGGCCTCTGGTCCGTTTGTCTAATTGTTTACTCGTATATCTGGCTTTGATGCAGCAAATACTCCACTATTGAGAGCTTTCTTGTTAAAAACAGAAACAGGCAAAGCTGATGAGTGTTGTGAGAATAAACCCAAACAATAAAGTTAAGGGCCATTAAACCAAATCGGTCCTTAGAGCTTAGGGGAAATTATGCATTTGTGGCCATTTTCTGTGGATTTTAGTAGCTTCTTTCACATCACACATAGTTATTTATTCCATTGTTAACACGGAAATAATGATCAGCGTGCGATGGGCGGAATCAGGCCATCTACTGGCACCTAAACCCAGGACAAATCTTCTGAAATCTTCTGTGTCTTATAGAGCTATAAAGGAATGGAACTCATTGAAAAAACTACCTTGCTGAAATAGAGTCCAGAGCCTCTTTCAAGAAGAGATTGAAGGGCCATCTACTAATGACTATGTACCCTTGTGAGCTGTGAACCCTAATTTAATTTGATCTCATGCTTTGTACTGGTGGGTGTCTAGTGCACTCATCCTTGGCTGAGATTGATATTGAAAGTGGATGAGATTGTTGATGATGTTGGAAATTGTTGATGATATGGGTGATGTTGTTAATGATGTCAGGAATTATATTTAGTTAAGACTTAACAGTTCAAATATCAATAAAGCCTGAGCACACAGGAGCACACCACAAGCACAAATGCAGAAGTCTCTCATCTGAAAATACCCCAAACATTGTGTTTTCAGGTACAAGCCCATTGCTCATAAGAAGCCAGTTTAGCAAAAATGTGTCAGAGCTTTTAATGGAAGAACTGAATTAGATTTACACTTCAGCTGACACTCAAATTCAGGTTTACTTACTGTGCCAAAACCAGTTCTCATGACTGTTGATTGATACATGGAGATTTACATGGTGACCTTTTAGTTTCCAGACAGCCCCTCTTAATCTTAAAACCCTCCGACTATGATTTTGTTTGATGTCTTTTCCCCCCTCACAGCTCACCTGCAAGGAAAACAAATGATTCCCTTCACAGTTTTAATCATGCATGTGTCAGCCTTGGAATTCAGGCAATTCTTTCGCTCCATTTCTCTAATGAAAGATGGATTTATGGCGCAGTTGCATTAAACAATCATTCATATCACCTGAGTCCCATGACAAAATATAAGTTATGTCTTCAGTACCTGGAGAGTGATGAATGTGGGTCAAAATGAATAGTTTCACGCCCGAACAAGATGTGCACTCAGTTTGAAAAAGTGACGCCTTATCCAAAAATGTTTTTATTGGAATGAACGGAAAACGTTTAAGCCCTTTTCGCAAACTACCTTTGCCAACAAAATATTTGAACTAAATGTATTCTCCCCACATAATTAATCTCTTTACCTGTCTTTCTAAATTAACCATTCACATACACTTGTAAGTTCACAATGGATATTAGATATTAGATCAATATTGGAAGTAAATTAAGATAATTTAAGTGATACCTACCTTAACTAAAATAAAATGCTTGAGCTTTGTCACAAATAATGAGCCTATTTTCTCACAATTAGACCAATCTTACCATTGCTTACAACCAGTAGAGGAATGTAACTACATAACTTTACATATTTTGGTACATGTACTTTACTTAAATATTACAGTTTAGGCTATTTTATTCTTCCACACCATTATATTTCAGAGGGAAATAAACAGCACCTATTTGACATAGCTGCTGGGTTATTTTTACATTAAAAACACATGACACGCTTCAGAGCAGTACCCACTACCCAGAAGTATACAAAATCACAAAAATTGGCTCCACATTGAGGAACTACAAAATTAAAACCATTGACAGTAAATTATAAAAATAGTAAACTTTTTATATTAATATACATTTGACGAAAATATCTATTTACATTTTGGAATTAGGAGTTTAATTTATACTTTTTGATTGGGGGATTTATTGGCATACATGGGCTATTTCCATGCTGGGTGTAGTCACAGTGATTGGTGATTGCGTTAAACTTATCAGAGTACTCCATCCCCCACGGTCTAAAAATAACTGGCTGTTCTTGCTGAAGAGGAACAAAAGGAAAGGAAAGGAATACTTCTTTGGTTAAATTGTAATGCAAAGAGGACCACCTGGAATGTGCTCTTTCAGCCTTTAGTGAATGTCCCCACTGGGGTCCATAAATAAAGATTCTTCCAAATGTCTTCTCGGGATGCGTGGTTGGCTTGCTTATTTATTCCGAGAGGCAATTGCATTTTTCCTGATACCTTCGTTCCTGCCACAGGCGAAGTATGCACGGGCATGAGCAAAGGTAAACAAGGACAGTTCAAAGTCTCTTCTGTGTGCCTGGGTTAGTATTTCCTGAAGGTGAAACTTAGTGGCGCTACGTGATCAGACTTTAAAACAAACAGCAGCTTCATAAATTATACATCGAGGGTCACACAAATATCTGAGTCACTTATTTCTTCATTGTTATTAATGAAGAAATAGGCTTCATAATCACATTGTCACTGTATTGACGTCTCTTAGTTACAATAGCCCGACACATTTGAAATGTTAATAACTATTCAGGGACTAATACATTTGATTTATTTATTTGTTATGGACATCAAGGCTTTTTTAAACAGATCCTTTATATGGAACAATTAATTATTTCCAATGGTGCTTTCATTATGTTAAATCCTTTTGGGTAAAAAGATAAAAACAACTGCCAAAACAAAGCATTTAAATGACTAACCAAGTACCTGGATTTATTAACAATTTTGTATTAGAAGATTTGTTTCCACTTTTTGCTGGACAGAAAGACATATCAAATGCTCCTCTAGTTCTCATATTATATTTCATCCTGGCTCTGTGTTGAGCTGCTTTCCCAGCGCTAAATCGAGCCTGTTATTTGTTCTCCTCACAGAGCCAAGCCTTGGCCCACTACAAGGGCACAAAACATGCCAAGAAGCTAAAAGCCCTGGACTCTCCGAAGAGTAAGCTCAAAGGCTCAGTGGTCACCAAGGAAACCACCAACCAAGAGATCGCCAAGGGCATCAACACCTCGCAGGTCCCCATCGGCACCGACAGGAAAGGTTTGTGTTTTCCTGCCTGCTGCACATTCCCCAACACATGTTCTTTGTTGTGGTCTTTTTATAGCTGCTGCCATTGTTGAGGATGATTGTTGGACCCCAAAAAAAACACCTTTTTGGCATTTTACATTTGCTGCACACAACATGCAATCACTTTAGGACAGTGTTTCTCAAACTTTTTCATACCAAGGACCACTTAACCAATAAAAAAACACTCGCGGACCACCTAACTCCACAAATATCCAAAATCGCATCGTTTTTCTAGAACAGATTACAAATCGCCTGAAAATGGTACAAACAAGTAACAGAAAGTGTGATGAAGGTGTTGTGCTGGGCTATATCATGCCATCAAAAGTGAAACTTTAGCTCGCTCCATTGCGGAGATATTCCCGCGAGAGTGCGGAAAACGTAAATGTATTTATTTATTTCAAATGTGAAATGTTACCAATATACTCACGGACCACCAGTGGTCCGCGGACCACACTTTGAGAAGCACTGCTTTAGGACCTGGATGGACTCACTGTTGATTAAATCACAGCCCTGTGTTGGCTGGTCTGCCAACGGCTGGCTGCTGACTTATTGAATTTGTAGAGTTGTAGAGAAGAATTAGGCAGGGCCTGATTATGCCTCAAACACAACGTTTGTTGGATTGTCCTGATCACAACCAGCACTGTAGGAAAAAACTAAGCTCCGTTATTCATTCTGTTTGTTCGATGCAGCGTCAAAATGCCATGTTTTCTGCAGTCTGAATGCAACTATACAGTATTGTGTTGAACACCCTCTTTGTTCTACTTTTGTCACCTTTTTATTTGTTAAGCTTGTACTTGCCATGCATGCCTTTCAGGAGAGACTTTCTAAAAGGGTGTGACATTATCGATTGGCTGTACAATTCACTGCAGAGACACAATAGCCATAGAGATCTGGGAAGGAGGTCAAGGTGGCAGCCAGTGGGGATGCTTTTCATCCTTTAAATGTAATCAGGTTAAACCTTCAGAGTTGTTGGAAGGCATGCGCTACACACTAGTTTGTTTGAAGCATACTGCAATCTTCATCTTGCTGCCACTTATATAACCGTCTGCTCCAGAAGTCATGCCTCCTATATTGGATTTGTACCTAGTGTTTGCCTTTTATCCCTTTTCCTAATTGCATTTGAGTTTTTGCACATTATTGTGCCGTGACCGTGTGTAACTTAATATTCATCACGTAGCAGACAGGTGGTTGTTTAAGTCCGCTTATCTTGGCCAGGTGTCTGACGAAAAACATTTCTATTCTCGGCGGGATTCCTACTTTAAAACATGTTGAAAAAGTAAGCAAACAAGAACTGCAACTTCAGTTACCTGACAGGAACCAGATGCAGATTATTTTAAATGATTTTATCTGCAGTGTTTCACATTGGTTCTGTGGAAGATAACATCTGCCGAGGAGCCCTGCTCTCACGGCCTCCTCCCCTTTAATGCTCTTTAAACTGCTTGTTATAATGTCATGAAATGGGCCAAATGAAAGTCTTCCCCTTCATCTGTAGCAATAGACTTTTAAAGGGATTGGAAACACATTGAGCCATCACACTCTGGGATTAATTTCACCTCTGCCCATGTCTTCTTCCAATGTTCCACACATTTTTCAATTAGGAGCACATTTCTGTAGCTCAATGTGCACCATGACCTATTTGTCAAGTCTGACCTAGTCCTGCTTAACGCTTAAAGGTAGCTTGAGGTGAAAACTGAGCCATTAAACGGTTCTGATGCTCTAAACCGGTCTTCATACGATGTCTCTGAAGGGAATGTTCTGGTTCATAAATGCTAAAAATATGAATATATGTTCTTCTCCTGAGTTCAAAGAGACAACCAGTATTTAACTTTACATATTCAACCTCACATAGGTCACAGTCTTATGGTATTTTAAGAGCTTTATACCTGGCAGCATTCTGTCTCGCATCCCAGAGTTACTAAGCTGCCATACTGTCAGACCGTTAAGTGGAGCAATTTGCACTTAAGCAACCCCTGAGCTAATCCGCACTGCAGTTAACCAACATTTACCGTAAGAGAGCTTTCAGGTGACGTTATGCTCCCTTCGGCGGCCATCTACAAGGTCTCGAGAGCCACTTTCACACATCCACTGCAACCCTGACATTATCCAAAAATGACCCGGAGGAGCTGTAAGTGAGAACGCAAGCACCCCAAACATTTGGACTGGACATCAAACAGTCTTTACCCGGCCTGTAACATAGTTTAGTATACGTCCGAAGTGCGATTATGCCCATGTGTGAATAGAACCGCTCATTCCCTGATGAATTCTCTGTTAGCGAATGAACGTGTTGATGGTGTTGTTTCCATGCAGCGTTTCCAAAAGCCGCTACGTGGCCGCGGTGTAGGCAGATCTGCGACCTTCTTGCCTCCTGCATGCTCTACGCCGGCTACGCAGACCCGGCCCCCTTGCCTAACATTTCGATGAAGTGAAAAAGCGACTGGCTATAGACTTCAAGAACATTTTATTTCAAAAACATTGTGTTCATACCACAATAAAAAGTGTGTATAACGATTGTTGGGTTGGATAGTTTGGCTTTAGAAGCAAATTCCAAACATTATACAATTAAAGAAGATGTAGCCTTCAGAACATTGTGTAGAGGTGTAGGGATGAGTAAGTGTTTGGTAGGATGAACGTGAACAATCTTGTTTAATGAGTGCTTGCTATATATATATTTTATTTTGCCTCTTTGTAATATGTTTAGAATAAATGAAATAAATATACATTTTCATTAAATATTAGATGCATAACTCCAGTAAACTTGAACCTTTCAAAGGATCACATTTTGCAGAATATATTAACTGCTAGCTCGTTTTCACTCATATAATAATAATAATAATAATGCATTACATTTTTTTTTATTAAAGCGCTTTTACAGGTGCTCAAAGTGCTTTACAAGTACACATTACACATATTAGACATGTAAGAGTCATTACTGCGGACATTACCCACAGGAGCAAATGCGGGTAAAGTGTCTATATATATATGTATACAACCACATTAAGGCTGAACTGAGGGGTGTTCATGTGCTGTGGGAACCCTGAGCGTTGAAGACTCAGTACCTAACTAGGCAGATTTGAAGTTTAAATGAAAGAAGCATACTACTAAACAATGTGCAGCAAATATGTTCCAACGGAAATGTAATAATAATGTAATTATGTAATTAATATGTAAATTGTAATCCCTGTACATTTTGCTGTATGATGTCCTTTTGTTGTTCTGTTGTTTATGTCTTCTTGTGGAACCTACTGCTGCAGGTCTCCCTTGAAAAAGAGATCATTGATCTCAATGGGATTTTACCTGGATAAATAAAGGTTTTGAATTGAATTGAATTGTAATGCATGTCCAATTAAGCCCAATATATTTATAGAAGCATACGTAATAATAATACGTTCATGACTTACTCCAACAACACAACACATTCATGACTGGAGTGCTTAACAGTATGATTTTTTCTGCACTAAAATAGTCATCTGTAATTCGTAGTGTACTATATCTGACATTAAACATGCACTTAAACACATTAAATACAGACGGAGAACTCAAGAGACCTTAAACAACAAGCCTTCAAAACCAAACAGACAAATAGCGATTAATCATTTCGGTGCCCTTAAAAACCCCCGGCACATTTCTGCACCATCTCACTATCATATCTACAGTGCACGGGGGCGGCGGATTGTCACAAATGGCACTGGGTAATGAATATTGATGTGCTCAGATGTCAGAGGAATTAATTGTCGAGCGGGTAAATGCTGCATTATCTGTAATGCTGAAATATTTGACGGTATATCAGAGGCACTAAACTGGCTCTAATGAAAGGCACAGTGCAGGGAAGAGTAATGGCCATATTGAGAGTAGGCAGAAACAACAGGGAGGGAGAATATTACCTTTTCAGACTTTCAATGGGTTTGTTTTTGTTCTAACATTACCAGAGAAAAACACATTTTGGTATGTAATCATTGTATTTCAAAACACAACATATCCATGCAGGGAACAATGCAGGGTAATTGCTCATTTTTCGTCACAGAAAGAAACCTGATTGTGTCAATCAGGGGCTGTTTGTTAACAAGAGGTCTACTCACTTCAGTAATAGTGGGTCTTTTTTTGGATCAGGTAGCTGTTATTTTGTAGGAATACACTGTACAACATTTTATGTTGATTTAAGGTAAACATTTAAGTTTTCTTGTGGTCTAAAAAAAAAGTTTTAAGAATTGTGAAACAGATAAATGAAGTGTAATGATCATTAAGTGTAGCTGTTTAGTTGCACATTTTTTGTTTTATATTGATCTAACAATGAACATGTCAATCTGCTCTAGTGGCCTTGTTCATATTTGGTGGGTGTCTGGAGATTTTAACTCTCAAACAGTGCATGCTGGGAAGTCTGCTATATTACATTAAAGACATAACATTGTTAGACTCGCAATGAACAGTTTAAAAGAAAGGATACAAATACATACCGAGTAAGACAGAGTTTTTTAATCTACACATTCTTCTTCCTTATCAAACCCTGGTGTCTACATTACCCACAATGCAACTCGACCACCAACAGTTCTAATTGTATGAAAATGAAAACTAGAAATGGAATTAATTGAAAGTGTTTACATTAAGCTGAAGCTTAGTGGATTCCTGTATGAAGGCATAATATTTTCTATGTGTTATTATATTGTCTAATGGAAGTCTCTGTAACAAGAGATGCAACAAAAACAAATTGCTAGAGTTAACATTAACAACTCCTTACACAACGTAATGGAGGTAAATCAAAAGTGTCCATTTAGTCCATCTGCTCAGGGCAGTTCAAGTTGTTGTGCAAAGAACATAAGTGCATCATCGGGGAATAATGAGTCTGCATGAAAGATGGTAATCATAGGGTCGATTTCATGAAATGCGCCGAGCATCCGCGTTCTTTACTCCACCGTTGAACTTGTGTGTGTTCTGAGATGGATGGACAGCTGGACACAGTGAGATAGTATAGATTAGCCGGGTGACTCAGCGGCCGCCTGTCAAGTTTATGTGTGTGTGTGTGTGTGTGTGTGTGTGTGTGTGTGTGTGTGTGTGTGTGTGTGTGTGTGTGTGTGTGTGTGTGTGTGTGTGTGTGTGTGTGTGTGTGTCCTTACACCAGTGCCAGAGAGTAGAGATAGAGGGGGAGGGATAAATGCCCACAGCACAGCCCGCCATCTCTCAGTTCCAGTCCAGTGCCTGAGGAAATGTACCCTGATATTAGCTATTAAAGAGCAGATTGTCAGGGGAGCCATGCCAGCACTGACAGCAGCTGGAGCCGGCTGCAGGGAGCCAGGAGGCTATCTGAGGCTTTTTCCCTCCACACAGCCTTCTTCCTCAGGTCCCCATCGGATGCCAACGCCCTCTGCCACCCTTGCCGCACCCTCTTCCACCCAAAAAAAAACAACTGGCTTTCTGTCTAACTTCGTAGCTGCGCACTGGGTCGGAAAAAGCGCCTACAGGCAGACGTCAGACAGGCAGCAAACCTGATGAGTGTGTGATTAGATTGGCTTTATACCTGTGCGATGCTTCAAATGTTCTCATTTGAGAGGATTTTGGATGCTGATGTGTAACTGAACCTTCCCAACAGAAATTAGTTGCAGATCATTTGCGCTCGGAGGAAATTGGAAAGAAAGAAATCAGTTCAAATTCGATTCAGTGACTCCTGCCGCTTGTAAAATATCTGATAATGTCGCTTTTTCCCCTTCAAAAAGAAAGATTATTGCAAGCGTGGATGCACACTTATTTGTGAATGCAAATTTCTTACCTTATCAATCTTTTATTTTAGGAATATTCAACTGTGACTGGTTTCTCATTTACTCGCTTGGAATACTGACAAGAAGGGCGGGGGGGGGGGGGGGGAATCATAGCCGTCGAATGTGATTTGACAGAACTCAAGAGCCATGAGGGATTTCTGTCCTTTAAGTTGTGACGGCATATAATAAGGCCCAATCATTTTAATTAAAGGGCTTAATCCAGCTTCATTGAGAAAGGTAATCAGATCTCTAGGGAGTCCTGTGATTGCCTGAAAGCCTAAGTAGAGTGGAAGGATTTCAGAGCGCCGTTTCTCGTCTATCGCCAAAGCAAATCTCTGGGGAGAGGTGTGAGAGGCTGAGTTACAAATGGAGGAATGAAAAGAGGCAGTGTCCTATCTCCAAGGGTCGCAGCACCTGTCCTGATCTTTTCTCTCTTTTGATTATTTCCATCTTTGTTGCCTTCACCACTCCTAGCCTCTCAATTTCTTGCTCTTTAATTGTGTCCCATACTCGATTACTCTTTCAATGTTATCTCTCCCCTAACCTTCTCACGTCCCTTACCCACCTCCACCCCTTTTCCTTTCACCCCATTTCACAAACGTTCAATGTTGTTCTGCTTCAAAGTTTGCTTACTTTCCAGGTTCACTTTCATTTAACTTTTCTCTTTTTCAAGCTCCATCCTTCCAAATCTATCCTCCTTTCTTCTTGTTGCTTATCCTCTTCAGTTACCTGGCCTTCCTATCTCTTTTTCTTTTTCTTTTCTTTTTTTCTGTCGGGACTTGCTTGCCCATACCAACTTTAGATTGATCACAGTCATTACCTCTATTAATGAGAGGGGATTGAGTTCTTAACTGGGCTTTGCAGAGCCAGTCAGGTCACACGGACTGGGGATACAGATGACTGGAGGTTTCCCAGAGTGGATGGCGTCCTAGGAAAGCCAAAGTACACTTTAATCACCTGCCCTTCCAATGGCAAATAGCTCTTTAATGACACTTTGGTAAATGGGTTCACCCCAACACAAGGGCAAAGACATGCGTGTCTTAACATGGCTTCACCAACCAGCCTTTGTTATAAGCAGGCAGACACAACCTTTTTTGTAGAGCAAAAAAGGTTGTGTCTTTATCTGCCTGCTGATCATATGTTAAGCTTCTTTGCTCGGTTAGACAGAGATTAAACAGCTATCAGCTCTGACTTGTGTAGTCCTTACTGACGATAGAATTAAAATAAATACTAGTGGCAAATTTGCCTGCATATGAAGGCCCATTTAGACAATATACTCTAATGACAGGGGTGGGTTCTTGATATGTTAAGCCTAGCTTAGAACCATGAAGATCTCATATATGCCAAACATTTTGTGTCAAAAGTGTCTTCTAACGACTCCAAAGCTGTGTTTACACGTCATTCAAATTAAATGTTTTCTAATTTTTATGGGAAATACAATAATTTGCTATATTGCTGTCGATTAGATGAGAGGAATGCTGATACTCTCAAGTCTGTGCGTTGAGATGGAGCCAAGAATCGATTAGCCTAGCTTAGCATAAAACAACATTTCTAGAGCTGCCCATTTATATTTCTCTGTTTGATCAGAAAATATCAGAAGTGTCCACTTGACCAGTTTGGGTTTTACAAGAGAGTTATGAATGTATAGGTGTTTCGCTAATTATTAGCTAAGCAAACATGGTGGTTTATCATCCTTGCACAGTTTTGACACCTATTCGATTTGTTGATAAATTGTATAGGCTACTGGTTTTAGCACACTCACTATTAAACGCTTAGCAGACACCATTCACTGATGGAGACAGAGAAATTGAATATCTCAGTAAAAAAGCCAGTCAGTGGAAGCTGATATATTCAAAATTGAACTTTTCAGAAGAATACATCCAATAAAAGCTTTGGAAGGTGTTTTCCTCTTAAATTCAGTCTCTGTGCTAAGATAGGCTCAACATATCATGGAGCCATCTGCTGAATTCATATTAAATAAATTGCTATTGATCTTCACATTCCACAAATCAAAGCAAATAAGCATATTGTCAAAATGTTGTTGAGTTTTCCTTAATAATAGCACCAAAACAATGTACTATTCCCCAACTGCTCGTTTCTGATCAGAACCCTGTGTCAATGCAGTCAGTCTGTTCCAGAGAAACATTATACTTCCCAGCTGCTTATAAATGAAAGAGGAAACATGAGGGCCATCTTCAAAAAGAAATGCGTCAAACACATCACGGCACCAACACATTATCCCTAACAATGACCAGAGAATATGCAAAAAGCAGTTAAATAACAATTCACAGGCAAAACATTGCTGGCTCACATCACCACCAAAACCTTTACTTGCACTTTTCTGGAAACACACACAGCCTGGTGTCCGTGCCATTGCAAAGCTGCCCAGAGAAGCAGGTGTGATGGCAGCTTTAAGCTCGTTGGTGAGCACGGTGAAATCGAGTGAGCTAATCTCTGTGATTTCAGGTTGTTTTGATGCCTGGCACACAAGAGCCGACTGGGGGTAGGTGGTTGCTAATTGCAGGGGACGAAGAGGTCGCTGCCGCTCTGCTCAAGGCATACACATTATTCATCAAGAGTGACAAGGTCAGCCACATCATAAATAGTTCACAGATTAATTATTGTTCTATTGGTAATGGCTTGGGCTTGATCTGACATGTTAATGTACATTACACTAAGGTCATTGATGTCGTTTGTTATTTGGGTTTAATAGTAACTGATGATATCAACATACCCGGAAAGATGTATTGCTTTCGCTAAAGTACAAATGTGGGAGTGCTGATGTCTTCTTTCCATTGTTTGTATCAATATTAATGTGATTTTATTAAATCTAAGAATAGCCGTTTTGGATAAGAAGATCTGTATAGATTTTCTGGCTCTTGCGTGTAGCGTATTCAGCCTTATCTCAATTTAAACAGAACATAAATTACGCACAACTAATAACTGAAGTCACTGACCCCCTTCTCAGAGTCCAGAGTCTTTAAATACATGTTCCAGTCATAGCATTGAGTGTAACAGCCTGGAATAATGGCCTTTTCATGCCATATGTTCTTCTTAAGATCAGTTCACAGGCAGTGTCCACTGAAAGCACACAGATAAACGGGTAGAGGTCAATTAGTTATCGCTACACAACATTGCATCACCAACGATCAATTCTCTGATGGCAACCTTAATCTATAGATGCCCTTGCTTAAGGTCATCTGGTCAGGTGATGGACAGATACTCTCCAGGGCACTCTAAACAGTATAAAATAACTGCTGCAGAAACACTGGGAGATTGAAAAAAGAAGCCGCTTAATGCACTCTTATTCACAATCCCATGAAATCCAGTTTATCATTTTAAATATAGAGATATTAACAGTACCTCCAAATCTGAGGCCATGGTTCTCAGCAGGAAACCAATGGACTGTCCACTCCAAGTAGGGAATGAGTCCTTACCCCAAGTGAAGGAGTTCAAGTATCTCGGGGTCTTGTTCTCGAGTGAGGGAACAATGGAGCGTGAGATGGGCCGGAGAATCGGAGCAGCGGGAGCGGTACTGCAGTCGCTTTACCGCACCGTTGTGACGAAAAGGGAGCTGAGCCAGAAGGCAAAGCTCTCTGTCTACCGGGCGATTTTCGTTCCTACCCTCACCTATGGTCATGAAGGATGGGTCATGACCGAAAGAACGAGATCGCGGATACAAGCGGCCGAGATGGGTTTTCTCCGCAGGGTGGCTGGTGTCTCCCTTAGGGATAAGGTGAGAAGTTCGGTCATCAGGGAGGGACTCGGAGTTGAGCCGCTCCTCCTTCGTGTCGAAAGGAGCCAGTTGAGGTGGTTCGGGCACCTAGTAAGGATGCCACCTGGGCGCCTCCCTAGGGAGGTGTTCCAGGCACGTCCAGCTGGGAAGAGACCAAGGTGTAGACCTAGGACCAGGTGGAGGGATTATATCTCTTCGCTGGCCTGGGAGCACCTTGGGATCCCCCAGTCAGAGCTGGTTGATGTGGCCAGGGAAAAGAAAGTTTGGGGCTCTCTGCTGGAATTGCTGGAACTGCTACCCCCGCGACCCGACCACGGATAAGTGGGAGAAGATGGAGATGGATATTAACAGTGCATCTGAAAACATCAGACTTGAATTTAATATGGCTTTTTACAAAACAGTATCTACCCCGAGTGAAAGAGTGCAAGTACCTTGGTCTTGTTCATGAGTCAGGGTGAGATAGAGCTCAACATGCGGATTGATGCTTTCTCTGCAGTTATGTGGGAATTGTAATGGACTGTCATGCTGAGGGGAGAGCTGAGAGTGTGGCAAGGCTCTTGATTTCCCTGCTGATGTTGACTTTCATTCAAAGAGTAGATGGGCTGCTTGTCAGGCCAAACACAAAAGAACAAATAGGCTAGTTGTTTCCTGACTGGATAGTACACATTATATAAGATGGCAAACAGTATTTGATAACCTGATATCCCCTTCCAGTCTTTTACTCTCTCAAGGTTTTTTTTCTGAAGTCCAAGAAGGAGAAACCTGAATTAACTTTTCACCATTCCTTACTTTAATCAAATACAAATTAATTCATTAATTCCTTCTCCTGCAATGCCTGGATCCCATTGGATCCATGTTGTGAAAATTCGGTAATTGTTTCCAACCTGGTGGAAAATCAGCTACTATGGCTTGCAGAGCCCTCAAAAAGAGAGCCCTTTCGAAATAATAGCCCTGCTCTTGAACCCTGTGTTGTCAAAGCGCTGTTAAATATACGTTTTCAATTACCAGCATCACTGTCATTTAGGCTCTACTTCGAAGCTCACCAACTCTGCAAACAATCTGGCATTTATCACACGTTTTATGATTCTGTTGCATATCACTGAAGCAAGCCACCCTATAGCTTTCCTCTTCATTTCAATGCAAATGTCATATTTGTGTCGGTTATCTACCACCTGCTCCTGTTCATTACTTTTCGAGATCTGCATTCAGGGAACTCAGCGAGTTTCGTGAAAGTGCAGCAAATTTCACAGTTGGAGTCAGTCAACTGTAAGAAGAGTCTAACAACAAGTATAAATGTGCCGCAAACCCATTTAAAAGGTTAATGGCTTGGATGCTCACAACACTGAAATACTTGACAATGCATATATTTACATACATTTAAAGCATTTAGCTGAAGCTTTTATTCAGAGTGCCATTGCAATAAGCTGCAATCCTTGGATGCTATTCAAAAACTCAGCTTGAATAAATAGACACCACTCAGAAGCTCTTTCCTGATCCTTCTTATCTAAAGGAGAGGCCATACTTATTTAACCACAGGTCGTAACAGAAAGATGGTTCCTAACCTTTCATGTCTTTTTTTTAACCTTTGGCAGAAGTGAACCCGTTGAAAATGTAACTCGGAGCTGTTTTGTGACGCCAACTGCCAACACCTCCACTGGGATAAATAAGGACCATATATAATAGCTCACAAAAATAGCATGACATAATTCACTATTGATTTGCTCTCGTAGCGGGATGATCTTCATTTCGTGAAGCTGGAGTGCAGAGAACTCCGACGCATTGGCATCGATCAGGCTGTGCTCCCAAGGCAAAATTAGATTTTCGTATATGTGGCAGCAAGTCCTCTGTATTCCAAACACTGACATGTGCTGTTGTTTTGTGAGTCAAATATATTGATCTGCTGCTGTCCCTTTGCCTAAAAATATCAGACATTTCTTTCACACCTCGAAGCTATTTGTGTTACATGTTAATGTGATCTCACACACTGACAATACAAGTCTGACTATTATCGGCTTCTTGGTTTGCTTGTGTTGGTCTTACTCTTTAATGAACTTTCCTGCATATCTAGTATTTCATCCCGTATTACATTTGTTTTAAATGTATAATGGTTTAATAATCAAAGTCTGTGGTAGTCTGCAAATTTGAGGAGACGGAGGGGAATAGATGAATGGGTAAAACATTAATCTATGTCAGTAACATCAAATACATCACAAACAAACATCTTTATATCCAAGCCACAATGTTTTACTAAACCTTACCAAGTAGTTGTCTTGCCTTAACATTACCAAGTAGTTAAGTTATGTCTTTTGGTGGATTTGTAAATGTTTCCGTGGTGTTGTGCATCTTTCTGTATTTGGTCAAATGCTGCACATGTGTTGTGTGTTTGGAGAAGATATTTTTTAACCCTAATGAAACCCATCTTGTTACTGCAATTAGATTCAGCTATTTATTTTAGTAAATGTATCTTTTAAATCCACATCTCAAAGTCTGTTTACCCACAGGTTGGTTGAACCTCACAATGATTATTTGCATCCAAGTGATGAATAATGCCATACGATTAAAATCACACAATAATCCCTCTCTCTGTAGATGTTGTTCCTGGAGCAATGCCCCTGCCGCTTTCTCCGGTGCTCCGATCGGCGCTACCCTTGGTATCCTTGACGACTCTCACAATGCCAACGCCGGCCCCCGTGGCCTCACCCATAGACCCGAGCATTATGGCAGCCACAGCCCCCGAGACTACCTCAGCTGCTGGAGGGGACTCAACATTAAACTCACCCTCAGAACCAGACCTGGAGCCTGAGGCCGAACCCGAGGTCGAGACGGATGCTGAAACAGAAGAGGAGAAAGCTCGTCGTCTTCTGTACTGCTCGCTGTGCAAAGTGGCGGTCAACTCGGCGTCACAGCTAGACGCTCACAACAGCGGTAAGAGACGTTTGCTAAATCTGCTGCAAATAAATGATAAACATCACTTGAGTGACTTCAGCAATTTAACCAAAACTGGAATTAAATTATTATCAACTACAAGTACGGCACGGCACTCCTTTGGTTCCTCAGCAACACACACGACAATCAAGTAGATCTGTCCCGGGGCTGGCAAGTTCATTAAAACTCAAATCATACACACACACTTACACAAATAAACACACACATGTCTGTTATGAGTCCAATTATGAGGTAAGTACTTGTTCAAACTAGTAACTAAACCTAACCTTGTTTTGTTTTATCTTTCAGTTTTCAACGTTTACCAAGTGTTTTAAACTGATAGTTATTTGGGAGAAAAACACATTTTCCTTCAAAACATAATTGATTTTGCAGTTTATTTGTGTGGGAATGTAGTTTCGTAAAACATGTCCCCCCATTTATTTAGAATAGCTTAAAACAACCGCTCCAGCAGGCTGCTAATTAAAAGGTCATATACACAAGCCTGATCAATATGAGTTAACATTGGACCCTCACTGCTTGGCTATCAATAACTTTGAGGTCACTTGTGTAATTTATTGTGGACTGCCTTCAATCTAGGGGATGTCAGTCTGTTTGTGTCTGCCAAGCACCTGTTTATAGATTGCTATTTGATTTGTTCTTTTGTTCAAACATTTAATTAAATGTTCATTAGTAATTGGACGAGGCAAAAACAATGGGACATTTCTGTGCATTAAGCCGTGATTAATGGATATAGATGACTTATTTCATATCCCCACTCGGTGTATTTGTTAATTAGGTATTAACAGACAGCCAATATACTTCAATAAATAAGACAAAGAACACTTCAACACTGATCCTAGGCGATTGTGTAGAAATTCAGCGATTAACTACCTTCTTCACATACAATAAACTTAACAAAAGAATATATTTCAACCCTGATGCTGGTGTGATTTTTCTTATGAATGGCAGCTGCTGCTCCTCTTTTAAGAGTGCTAGACGGCAAGAGGAGTATTAGCAGAGATTGGAAATGGGAATAAAAATGGTGTTTGCACTTGCAAGTTCAGTCACTTAAAGGCTGAGATAAACCTCAGTGCTAACAGTGCCCTGCGGGGACATCTAAGAGTGAAAGATTTGTGCAAACATGACATTTTTCCTGAACAATTTTAACAAGGTTCTTTACTTTTATCAGGGGCTTTGTAGATGAATCTATAAGTCTGACCTTCATACTTCCCACACCAGAAAAAGGGATAACAGATGTGAGCCTCTGATCTCACCTCTCCTTCAGGCAAGCATCTGTTTTGTGACGTTAATGTACTGACTGTGCTGCCTCTGTTTGAACCTGCAGGTACGAAGCACAAGACGATGCTCGAGGCCAGGACCGGCGTGGGCTCCATCAAGTCTTTCCCTCGGCCGGGAGTCAAAAGCAAACTGGCTCCAGTCGTCAAGTCATTAACGGGCCTGCAGAACAAAACGTTTCACTGTGAGACGTGTGATGTGCATGTCAACTCAGAGACTCAGCTAAAACAGGTGAGAGGGACACACAACAACATTAAAATGCTCAACCAATTCTTTCCTGCACACAAAGCATTTTTTAACTGAAGCTTTTATAAACAAATTCAAGCAAAAGGGAGATTAATCGATGAAAGGACATAGACAGGAATTGGACTGCATACAATCAAACTACTTATTACATTGTAATGGATTAACCTGGGTTATAGAGACACAAAAAAATAATATTTCACTGCATTTTCTCATTATCAGATATAACAAATGTGTTGCCTTTGAACAACTAGATAACAATAAGGGAAATAAGCTAATTTTGCATTATTCCCATTAAACTAGATGCATGGTAATAACCTCTTACTTATCTGTCATATTGAAAATGACTATGTCTGGCAAAAATACATTTCAGCCCATTACCCACATTGTCACAGTAAAATGAACCGATTGCAGACATTGTCATAATAAGCATCAGGACCTGAAACCAAAGCAACTTAATGTAATTCAGTCATCATTCATTGCTTTGCTTATACACTGTGACATGAGTAAAGAGAATATATGTATACACCCTTGAGTTGAATATGAACTCAACCAAATTAGAGCAGTGGTTTACAGGAAAAGAGAGGAATGATATGTAATGTAAATCTCAAAATGAAATAATACAGGGGTACATGTAGTAACTTTCCTCTTTTGATGCACCAACATTTCTTACTACTTAGCCTCAATGTGTCATCAAGCACCCAGTTTACAGAGTGCATGTGCCTTAATTGCACAAATAGTTTGCTGTTCATCTGTGAAAACCTTCTTATTAAGACTAATTTACTTCAGTGTCAGATTAAGCTTTTTGTTGCATAAACAAAAAAAAAAGCTGGGATACAAAGACTCACTGCCACTCGTGATAATATTTCCTTTCATCCTTTCATCACAGCTAAGATTTCCCTGTCTTTTGCAAAAACTCTTAAGAAATCTGGTAAAGCAAACATAACCAATAAATGAGGTCTCTCCATTATAAATAGACTTAACTGAGTCAAGTTTCTGCTAATCCCTTTCCTCTAATAAGACAAATATTTTCTAGTTTACAATATGTTCAGCAACATTAGGTTACCCTTGAAGGATGACATGAACTTATCTCTTAGTGATGTTTTTGAGGCCTGGATGAAAACTCTTCCTGGGTTTGTGTATCCTGGTTTTTGCTTTGGGGCACCCCGCAAATGTTCTTTCCTTGTAGCTGCTGATCATTCTGTCACAGAGGGAGTTTTATCTACAATACTAGAAAACGACTCGGTTTTGTCTGAGCTAACCTTGAGCTCCCTTACTGAAAATAGAGAGGCTTTGTATGAATTTTTCATGGAGGGGCTTTTACTGAGTACTTTTAAGACAGCAGTGATTCTCTGTGAAAAGAATCCAGCATGACAAATCTCCGTTAGAGCTTGAAACCAGAGGAACATTGCGATTTTTAAATCCACTGCAAGGACTTGTGACATTTAGACGCAGCCAGAAATCTGCCTTTTACTGTCAACATTTATCCATTTTGAATTATTTATTGGCTTGATGTTACAGAGGATTTCTGTGTTCCAGCCTCTTGTATTTTACCTGGTTATTCACATCCACTTTTCTCTCTGGTCTTTAAATATCAGAAAAGCTTCATATCTCTTGTGTATGACAAAATGTATTAAACATGAGCATATGTATCTGTCATATGCTAAATGCTTTCTGCACTGTACTTGCAGTGCCATAACTGCAGTAATTTTCACCATGGGTGGTTTCCGTCGCAATGAAACCTTTAGAGCTGTAATACTTTACGGCCTTGAGACAGAAGGTGTATTTTTAGTTTTGCCCCCACCCCCCTCCTCTCTGGGTTCCCACCTCAACGTATGATAAGCTATCTGCCTCAAAATGGCATCCACCCTGAGGCTGAGGTAACAGGCAACTGTAAAGCATCACAGCACCTCTGTAATAAAAAGATAATGAGGATTTTCACAGTTTCTCTTTGGAAAATCCAGAGAAAGATGCCACATCTAAAGTGGTGTTTCAGCATTGCCATGGAACTAACCTTCCTTTTGAACAACACTGACAAGCTATCACGAAATCTGATAAATGGATTGCTTTGGGTATTCGTGATCCCCAGAAGATAGATCCTTATTGTGTTGTTGACCCCCTGATCTTTCCCACAATCAATATAAACATTGGCAGATTGCCAAATGATGAGATGAAAAGAGGAAACTTTCAGATTGTAATGACCCCAGGGCCATATCTTTATTGTTATCAGGACAGGTTCTGTATTTTAAGTAGGTGGCAGCTAGGCACAACACTTTGTCCCCCAGTGTTGTTGAATACAATCATTTTATCAACCTGTACACTACTTGTTGCTGCCATGTATCAAATCTAATCTCATTGGGAAGCCAAAAAACTGTGATTTGTATCTTAAATGAAAGGAGATTTTGCAATTTGACATGATGAACAAAGAAGTTAGCTAACTAACATCGTAAACATTGTTTAATGAAGACTATATTGAAACTTGGAAGAGGACGCTACGCAAAGACTGTGTTTGCTGATTGATCTGTCTCTTTGTTCGGTTCAAATTAGATAGCTTTAATTTAAGGTTAGGATAAGATGTCAGATAGTGAGTTTCCTAAGAATTTTGATAAAGTTCCTTAAAGGTCACATGTCATGCTTTTCCGGTTATTACCCGTCCCCTTGTGTGTTATGAAGGTTTGTATGCATGTAAACGGTGCGCAGAGTCAAAACCCTCAAAGTACACCCTGTAGCGAGTAAAACTCTAACACAGAAAATACCTCCCCAAAACGCCTCGTTGGTGAAACGTCATCATCCATTTGATTCTTCCGGGTACGAGATTACGTAAACTAAGCACGTACCCGGAACTAAATGGACCAATCTGTGGAGCCGTTACGTTACGTTCGCGGAGCAGTTACGTTAAGCCCCCGCTGATTGGTTCAAATTGACCAATCCACGGACTTCCTCACACACTCAGTGCAGGCAGGCAGCTCTGCTGATTTCTCCTCCCTGGCTGCAGGCTGATAACAGACAGTTGGGATTGCGGCGAAATTCTCTCTGCAGACCCATTCTCACAGCGTTTATCAACCTTTTTCTTACTCAATATCAAGCCACACTTATTGTTTTTACTTCGGCTGTGACTTTGTGTGCTCAGGGTGAGTTTGGCTGTGTTTCGCTGTGTATTGCTAAACAAGGAAACCACACCTCCACGGAGCTCAGCGCGATTCACCACGTCCCGACCAATCAGAGCACACTGTGCTCCCAGGGAGGGTGGGGGCTGGAGCTATTGGAGCTACAACGAGCCGTTAAAGCAGTGGTTCTCAAAGTGGGGGGCGCGCCCCCCCAGGGGGGCGCAGAGGCATGACAGGGGGGGCGCGAGAGACCAGGAGAAAAAATGGTTATTAAAAACAATTTTTTAAAAGATTTTCAATTTAAAAAAAAAAAAAAAAAATCATATTTTGAAAAATTATTGATTCGAAAATAATATGGTACAGTACAATTACGTCTGGGTGTCTGTGTTTCATTCAAGCTCGGCTCTGTGTGTGTGTGGAACGAGCCATTTTGTGTGTGTGCGCGAGCGAGAGAGAGAGAGAACGCACCGGTACCGGAGATCGTTGTTGTTAGCTTCTGGTGCTAGCGAGGTACGCTAACGGATATAAGGAGTTTTTTCAACAACAAAGTGGAGGAGAGTCCTCTCCTGTCAGACTGAGAGACTCAGTGAGCTAAAGGACTCTCAGTGTTATCTCAGTGGGTCTCAAACGTTTTGGTCACCATTAATATAAATAAATTAAAAACAATTATGAAATACTATATGACATTAAAAAATGTATAACGTTTAAAAGGGGAGTGATTTGTAAAATATCCATAAAGAAATAGTAAATCTGTTTACAGTTCTGTGTTGAGAGATGTATCCATACTGTAGATCTCTTCATTTTGCTCTCAAAGTGCACCAGATTGATGCTTTTAACTTCAATATTTAAAAATAAATCTTCCCGGAGGAGCTTGCCCCCGGACCCCCCTATGTGAGGTCCACACACCACCTATAAAAATAGCACTTTACCCCTGCTTACTCCTATATGCCGTGAGCTGATTATTGAGCCTTCATTGTAACAGTTGCGGGTACACTGTGTGTATGCGTGGGGAGTCTTGCAGTAGAACATTCCACTGTAGCGCCCGGTACATTAATGGGAAACCCTAAATGTTTGAGCACCCTCTATGAAATGTCAAGCTACCCCACAGTACCCCCAAAATAAATATTTGGCGCCGCCACTGAGCCTGACTATTTGTGTTGGGGGGGGCCCGACTTTTTTTTTTCTCCAAAGGGGGGGCCTGACAGAAAAAATTTGAGAACCACTGCGTTAAAGGCAGAGAGTGAAATTCAGTGAATACACGTAGTTTACAGAGATGCTGTATGAGAAACAAATGTGAGTTTGGAAAATTGCACAATATAAATCTATTCTAGTAGACCTCAACAATGGAATTATGATCCGTGGAAATGGCCATGACATGTGTCCTTTAAATGTAGGGTTACCTTTTAGACACGATCCCGAACCACTGTCACATTGTTTTCCTCGGTGTGGCTGTGGCCAAATAGTTCAGCAAAGAGGCAAAAATAAGTGCATGTTCCAAATAGCTGCAGCCAGCCTGCTTCTCTTTTTACTCGCAACTGAAAACAATAGAGGAAGCAGTGCAACTGCTTGATTTCTGAAATAACCTTTACGTCTTTCCTGCCTCCACTTTCCTGGCCTCATTGGTTACCTCTTGCAACACCAACAGGGAACTTTCCTTCATTATAATGAAGTCAGATGTACTTTTACACTCAGGTATATGCAGACTTTAGGCATGAATATAGAGAGAGCTAGACACAGAAACCAATTTGTTGAACTGTTCTATTCTGTTTATACATTCATTCATTGTTATTGCTGCTTTAACCACAATAGAGTGACATCCTGAACCCTACCTGTCTATTGTCACCTGTCTGCAACATTCAAAACAAAAATGTCTGTCTCCTTTTCAGCACATCAGCAGCCGGCGTCATAAAGACAGAGCAGCAGGTAAACCAGCCAAACCGAAATACAGCCCGTACAGCAAACCGCAAGGACAGACGAACCAGCCGGTGAGTCACTGCACGCTTTAATCCTGTTATCACAACAATTACAATGACTCAGTTCTAAGAGCCTCTTTGGAGACAGACAAATCAACCCATGACAAACAGCTATTGTTTGATATTTGAGTTCAGTGTCATTCTCTTGTTCTAGTCACTCATAGGTCTGCGCCCATACCGATTACGTACCCCAAATGTTTGCTTTGTTTTAATAGGAGAAAACTTTGGAAAGAACTGCATGCAGAATTTTGGCTGTTTAATGTTTCTCTTTATCAGCTAAAAGTCCTGCACAGCTCCTCTAAAGTGTCTGTTCTTTGATAAGCATTCAATTTGCTTGACGTCAGCTAATTCAATAACATGTCAACTTTCATAAACGGTTCACCTGTTACCTGTTATTAAAGTTCACTGGCAGTGACAGTGGGATTTAATTTGAAAACTTGATATTTTATTGACAAAAATGGCATGAATCAAGGCTCCTCTGAGCCAGCATGCTGGAGGTGAAATGCAGACTTGGGTCGAATACTATTTATAAGTAATTGTAAATGTCAGTTTTGATTATTTTTGAGTAGCTCAGCGTGTGGTCTTCTGCATCAAGACCAAATTCATTTCAGGCAAGTTTTCAAACCACAGAATAAGATAAGTGAACTGAAAGGACTTTCTTAATGTTTTACTGAGTTAAACTTTCTGGTACTCACTGTCCTGTGCCACTGAACCCCGGCAGTCTCACACTCCAGGAGAATTGAATGCCACATGACGAGGATTGGTAGGATGCATAAAGGAGTCGTGTGGATTAAACGTGGGAAAGATAAAGGAGCGCCTGACTTTCCATCTTACAGAAGCTCCCAGAAGAAGGCATTAATCACACCCACTGTTTGCCGAGACAATGCGCGGGGGTTACCAGTGTGGGGGAAATGACTTTTTCTGAAACCCATCATTGACTGAGTTAACGGAGAGAAGCTTCTTTGATGAGTGGAGAGCAAAGAATGCCTCCCATAGGGTTACGATGCCTGAGTCAGTGATTGATAACCCATGACAGCGGCTGCCATCGCGGTGCTGTGAGACCGTAGATTTTCCATTACTGATACAGAAGATTAAGCCAGATAACTTTGATGACCTTTTCACCCTATTAGGCTGGTTCTGGAGGTTGAATGCTTTTTTCCCAGTTGTCCTTCTGTGGATTCTTGCATTCCTTCTTCCTTATTCTTTGTCAATGGACACTACTATGGATTTTGACTTTGAAATAGCAAAATTACGAAAATAAGCAGCATTTGTAAGAAAAAAAGAGGTCTGGAATTCCTTTTTTCCCCCTATTTTTTCTTATGTCTGAAGTGCTGGAACATTAGTTAAGCGTTTGAAAATTAGATGTAAAGAGGTTAACAAGTCTATTGGCGATCCAAGCTTTTGTGCCTCAGATTATGTTGAACACTTGGAGCAATTAGCATCTGATTTCTGGCACATGTAAAAAGTAAAACTTACATGTTTAATATAAATCATTTGCTGTGGCCAAATGTTTTCATTGCATTTACAGACCCTTAACTCTCTGATACCACCATGATACCACCCCATGAATGCACTGACTTGCTTGTAGAACCACGCTACACAAAGCAGATACTATATCGACATTTTAAAATTATATATAAAGAAAAGGCCCTGACAAAACAGCAGGGCTCTATTTCAGTAACTATTAACTACAGAAAAAAATCCAGCTACAGCTGACATCAAATCTTTGCTGAGCCTAACGGCCCATCTACACTACAGGCATCAACAAATCTTGAAGCTGGGCGTGTCTGAAGCTTGGCGATTTTTTGCGAGCAACGCGACCAACAACCAATCACATGAATCTCCCGCCCCCGACATACAAAGCAATAGCAATGTTAAAACGAAGTAAACTGGATATAAAATCCCCAAACAGGCGAAAACCTACCAGTTTCACCCACTGTCTCTGCCACCTCCCTCCATGCCTGGTTCCTCCGGTTTGTATCCCGGTAAATAGTTCTGGTCGTAAAGAACCGGGTGATTTGCTACCGTAATTTTTCGTTTGGAATATGAGGAAATGAACTGCGGTCTGGCTCTCCCAGCTTGCACGCGGTTTGATTGGCTAGCGCTTGTACTGGCGGGAATTGCAAAAACGGGATTTGATTGGCTGACGCCAGCTTCGAGCAAGCATCGAGCCTCAAAAGTTGAACATTGTTCAACTTTTGACGCCAATAGACGCTCGCGATGCTTGCAACGCCTTGCCATGCTACCCACAATGCAGTTCGGAGAAATTTGAAAATATCCTACGTCACCCCATTCAAATGAATGGGCGAAGCGTTGAAAGCATTTTTTGACGCCTGTAGTGTAGACGGGCCGTGATAATCATAAATAAATAACATAGTGAAAATAAATATATTGCAATGCTCAAAACAGCAGCATCCAACAGTCTCTAGTCCTAGGGTATTACATGTCACTGCATGCATGCACGGAGCAGCTGTAGCGCAGAGATCATCATATCCTTCTGTCTTGTATTACTTAACAAAAAAAAAATAAAAAATGGCTCGTTCGCGGACGCGGGCCGGCTCCCGTGGTTCACTTAAAAGAGCCGGCTCTTTGAGCCGGCTCGTTCCCGACCGACACATCACTAGTTTTTCGCCTGCCGTCTTGTCTGCAGACTTGTCAAAGCATTCATTTTTGTTAACCGGTATCAGTATGTTGTTACTTCGGCATCATTTTGAAACGTGTATTACAATTAAATCACGATAAAATATGTTCATTTTGTTGTAGTTGCCAGCGATTCTCTCTCTAGTTTAGCCCGGAAAGAATCTCGATTTTGGAGGGCCAGAAAAACTGTGAAAAAGTACCTGCTAGCCGGAACTACGCCTAGTGGAAACGCAACCAAAAACGGGCCGGGCACAGCACGGCACGCTTAAACCGCGCTTCGCGCTGTAGTGGAAATGCGCCATTAGTGATGTAATCAAAAATGTTTTGTCCAACCAACGGTACAAAAACCACAATATTTAATTAACATGGGGATCCTGGAAATAGGAATTGTTTTGCATTGTCCCTGAATAAGGGACTCCAGTTATTACTTGATTATCAAGATAACAGTTTATTAATTTCCTGCTTATACAGTTTAGATTAATTGGCAAATGATTTGTATGGAAATGAAATGGAAATGCAAGATTGAAATCAAATCCCCTTTAATTTTCACCCACATGTTCACAGGACTCGAAAAATATAATGTTAAGATGACATTTACCATTTGCTGACTTTTGCTTTAATCTGTAATGGCGAAAGTATTTCTATTATAATAGTTAATTTTAGCAGAATATGCAATCTTAATATAGATCTGGCCTTTTTGTTTACATTATTATTATTACTTTTATTTTATTTGATTGAAGACAGTTAGAAAAGACATGTGGTACAAGTTACAAATGTTCAACAGTTCAAAGCTACTAGTGTTCAGCTTAGTCTCTATTATTGTACATCAATTGACCAGCCATACATAGTTGATCTTACTTGAAGGCGTACAATATTTAAAGCACAATTATAACCAAAACAGACCATGTACAGTAGCTATAATTGTGCACAACCTACACATAGACTGTACTGACTGTATCTTGTTTCCCTCTGCAAGGTGAAGTTGTCCCTGGGGAAGGAGCGCTTGTGTCCTCTGAACACACAGATCATACCGGCTCACCTAGCGGCAGTGGCGGCCGCCATCAGCAACTCTTTCACGCACCGCACTAATCACATTACTAACCACGCCTCGACCCCTAACCTCTTCCAGACTCAGACCCTCCCCGCTGCACTGCTCCGTCCGGCTCCTGGTCCTGTCAGGACCTCCCACCCACAACTCCTCTTTGCCCCTTATTGACCTGTTTGACCCGGGGGGGGGATCTGCACCACCTCCTGTTAAGGATCAAAACATGTGCTACGCCAGGACCAGGCCAAGGAGTCGTGTCAGCATCTGCACTCCTATGCATCCGGAAACATTTTTTCCCAACCTCTCCTCACATGGATTATTCCACATTTAAAGCTAAACCAGGCGAAGCAATGGGCGCTCTCATGATGGATTAATTTCTCTGATCCCACTGAAGAGACCTGGGCTACAATATACATGCTTTCTGTGCCAACCTGCAACCCACGGATCACACCCGGACCCCTTACCTGGTTCTACATTGTACCGCAATAATGTATAAGACTAACCCCGTGAACTATGCAGTGTCTTTATTTCATGATGCAAGGCACAGTTTGAGCTACAAATAGGGAAGGGATATGCTTTTTTTTAAAGATACAGCGTGGCACTAAGATCATGCTTTAGTGGAGGATTACTGTCGCTCGTAATTTAAAAGGCTGTAACTGATAAAAGAGCGAGTAAGGCCCTCCTCAGTTCCTGTATGCACTTTAAGCCCCTACTCTGTTGATGTCTACATTAGATGGCTAGACTGTGTTAGATTGTTAGAGTATTTGTCGTGATGTGTGTTTTTGTATCTGTATATGTGTATGTGTGTACAAGTGCGTGCTCCTGCATGTGTGCTTGTCCATGTGAATAAGTATGTGTGTAATTGAATGTGTCTGAGCGTGTGTGTGTGTGTGCTTCTCATCTGCCATAAGCCATTCTAGTTGATATCCAGGACACATTGGGCCTCATTCATAAACATTGCAAACTCACAAAGCTGTGCACAAACTGTGCCATTTTTTTTTACTTTGTGTAATGTAATGTAACTGTTTTAGTTTTCATTGCTTTGTATAGTTAGCCTCTAAGGATCAGCTTTCCTCAGCAATTTCTAGTGCAAAAACAAATTTGAATTAATACCATTCGCATTGTGTTAAATACAAAAATGACCAATGTGCATGTGTCATGAATCCGTCTATAATTTGCCACACTTTTTTGTGTGCCAAGTTTCTATGCTCATATTGGTGAATGAGGCCCATTGTCACTGACCATGTCTCGGGCCAGAGGGACCACAAAGGTTTGTGTATAGTAACTGTCGGTGTGTAAAAGGTGAATAATTTCAAATAAAAAGAGTCCTTATTTGTTAATGCCGTGGATTCTGTGTAGTTTTAATTCAAATATATTGGGGTTGAAAAATATATATACATACAAATACTGTAAGGGTAATCTATCAACTGAAGAATATTAACTTTGTTGCATCAAGGAGTGCACATAAAGCAACATTTATCAGAGAATGTGCCTCTCAGATGCGCACACACACAGAGTACTACATTACAATTCAGAATATGTACTTCAAATTAGTAACTCAACTCCATTTTAACTACTAACAAAATGTGTTTTGAAGGATATGCATTCTCTTTGTTTGTATCGCAGTGTTTGTTTTACAAAGGCTTATCCGTAATTCTGATGTAAATATTTCTGTTGGATTCTATTAAATTATTTATTGTTATTATTCATTGTAATAATGTATTTAACTAGAATGAGCAAGCAGAGCAGACGTGTCCATTCATATTTGAATAACTGAATGACAGATGATCTATGGAATAATAACACGCTTGATTGTTTACTGCATTTATTCATTTTACTTGAGGAGACTGACACTTAACAGCATAACATGTAGGCACTGTAAGAAAATACACATCTGTAACAAACAGGTGTACATTTTGCATTTAGGGACTATTTTCATTTGTGGATGAATCCACATTAGGGGTTCTATTGAATACTTACAGCAGCAGGACAGTGTATTGAGACAAATTCAACTTCAGTGTAAGGCAAGGCAAGTTTATTTATATAGCACCTTTCAACACAAGGCAATTCAAAGTGCTTTTAAAAAATGAAAGACATTAAGAAAATGGCATTTAAAAACAGTCATTAAAAAGCAAAGATAAGAAAATAAACAATATAAGAAAAAAATACATGGATACAAGTTACAGTGCAGTTTAAGATATGAATAGTTCAATTAAAAGCAGCGACAAAAAGAAAAGTCTTCAGCCTGGATTTAAAAGTAGTCAGAGTTGCAGCGGATGTTAGTTGAAAGGAGGGAACACGTATCAGCCACAGTAAACACTGTGGCACCCTTGGCTGTTCAACGGTTTTTTGACAATAGAAGTATTTTACACAGAGGAATAACATTCATAAAGTTTGGTTACAAGAAAGAACACATCGTTAGTTTTGGAATTCTAATGGGAGTTGTTGACAATACTCCAATGCCTCTTTACTTTATTAGTATAGGTCTCTTGCATTGTTTTTCTGCATAGCAACATGGCAATCCTGTAAGTAATTATTTTCCATTGTGCACCACATTGATACATTGTGCACAAACAGATGAACAGAGCCCATCACCAGCCGATTGACGTAACCACGATAGTTACTGTACATGTTTCTGCAGTCAATTTCCTGTTTCTATCAAAATACATTTGACAAAGAGGCAGTACACTGTGGTTACCATGCAGAGGTTTCATCAAAAAACATACATGTGGCACACAACCATCAGTGCATACATTTACAAAAGAATTCACAGGCACTGATGCACACATAATAAATTAGTCTATGTCTGACATCTTAAGGCCCAGATGGCTTTTTTCCCCCCAGGAAATAACATCACTGACAAAGCAGCTCTGATCCGCCTTAACTCTGACATTTTGGAGGGACTCCAATTTACCACAACACCATAACTCATACGGCACATATTCAACTCAGTTGTTGAGTTTGTGAACTTTTCCATGAACCCTGAAGCGTATTCATCCATCCCTCATTTGCAGCACCCCCGAACTCCCCGACGCATGAACGATGGCCGTTCAGCCAGACGAGGGAGCTTCTTTCCACCGAAGGCTCGCTCTCCAAAAGCAATAGTGACTCTGTGGCCTCCATCTCGCTTCCATTTATTCTCAGTGTAGCAATGATCACAAACATCTGTATGTGGGAGCCTCTCTATCTGCGGTTCAGGAGAGCTATCAAGAGAAAAACACTGCCTGACTCCATCGCTGGCAGCGGGGAAAATGCTGTGAACAGCTGGGCGTTGAACTGAGCAAGCACAGGAATGAAGATTACTCCTGAGTGTGACTCAAAAAGGGGAAGAAAATGTAGTTCTTGGCTCCAGTTAATGTCAAGACTGATACTGAAATCAAGTTAACCTTAGCTGAACCATGTTTCAAGACAATGAATGTAAAAATGATGAAAAACAGCGGAAAATAATTGTCAGTCAGCTACTAAACAAAAACAAAAACAATAGGGAGTAATTACAATGTTTAGATTTACTTAACAATATAATATATCATTAAAAAATTACTACTTATCAAAATGAATGATCATTAAGCTGTGGAGGTGATTCTACTAACAATTGTAACAAATATAACAACAACAATAATAATAATAATAATAATAACAACTGTATTTTAGCATTTTCTTTTTTGTACTTGATGATAATCAATGTAATATTAAATGCATTATTAATAATATAAAACTAGAAGAATAAAAATAGGAAATACAATTTTGTTTGGGGATATACTTACTGTATATCTTGGAATTAGTCCAATTCACAGTTTCTTAGATTTCTTAAATGAAAGAGTAATAATCTGGATCAAACACTTTCACAGAGAAAGAACAAAATAGATCAAATAAGAAATAGATAAACAAAAAAATGGTAACTGTTCTTTGCAAATGCTGCTGAAGCATCCGTGTCAAGTCGACTGAAAATAATACCTTTTTGTTTTATTCAAAAAATCACAACCCCTTCCAGACAGAACAAAGCTAACATGAACAGGATGTCTCAATGTTGATTTGAAATTAAATGGCGATTCAGTCTGATCATCGCACTGAGAGCATGACTGGAATACAACTTTATAAAAATATGATTCTCACTTTTCAAATGCCAGCAATGCAGGCATGCATAATGAGTGTGCCAGTCAAGAGGTGCTGGTTTCCAAAAATTGCAAAGAGAGACAATAGAACGTCATTATTAAAACATGTTTTGTATCTTAAGAATCAGGAAAACTGAAATGGTGCAAAATATTATTTTGTATTTAATTCATTTTTAATGGGCAAAACCTGTATGTCATTACCATCAGGCCTGATGAAGCAGCACAGCTCGTTATGATCCTGAAATGGATTTCTTTCCCAGCGAATGCGTTGTCACGGAACTTGAGTCATAATTATGTGACATTTTCAGCTTGCGTGATCCAAAAAGTCCAGTCTTAGGTACATTTGACATTTACCTATGCACGGCGACATACAATGGAACAATGGAACAATGGAAAAAATGCATCCAATTATCTCCTTATTATCTGCTCGGCTATGACTGAATATCAACTACTGTAAAATCAGTAAAAACATCAACCCAAAGTTATTTATGACTGTTATTGGAGGAATAGCAGTACTGAACTTACAAGCCCACAGTTACATTAAAGAGCATGTCGACATCTGTTTCCAAATACTGGCCAACACATGACCTTTAAAGATTGCAGTTGGATATCTACACCAAAAGAAAGTGAGTGGATTGTTAAAAAGAATTACAGCAATGTTAACACATTCAGTGTTATTGAAATCAATTATGAAACCATTACATCTTGCTCTATATACACATCCATATGGTCTTCATTTCCACAAAACCCCTTGTTCATTTCACTGTACAGGAAGGAGATTTATAAGCAGACTACCTGCTTGTGTTGGCCAAATTCCATCCACTCTTCATTTTATGCTCTCTGTCACTGTAACATAAAAGAAGTACATTGCTCCTATTAGTTCTATCGAGTTGTTATTCATTTTTCATTACGAAACGGTTGAGAAAAGAAACCCCTAAAGGCTGCAGCACTCAGGCGGGATGTTGTAACTCGATAGGAGCTGCACTGACAATGCCCCCGGGACTCCTGGCAGGGCTGTGCAGGTCCAGACAGCCCGTGTCCATGTCCGTGTAAAAGCTTTGATTCAACATTATGATAAATGCCTCAATTAACATTCCAGTCCATTAAGGCTTTGACATTTTTACTCTTGCTCTTGGGCTCCAGCACCAAAAGATAAAGATTTAACGAGAGGGGAGGCTTGCAAAAAGTCACTGAAAGGTTTGCTCACCAGTAGCATTCTGAACACCCTGGCAGTTTTGTCAAGTGACTCACTGAAGCCCAAAATATGTAAGGGCGAAACATTAAGGACTACTTGAAAAACACCCACCCCCATACACACACACACACACACACACTGCAGTCAGCATGTCGTTGTGTCCCTGAAGACACTTCACCCCAAAGTGCTCCTTTGGGGATTGCCCACAGTATTGAGTATGTAAGTCGCTTTGGATAAAAGCGATAACAAGTTACATGTAATGAAATTCTTGTTTTTAGGGAGCTAAATTAGAACACATGCTCTTAAAATAAGTAAACATGACAATTCTTTCAAAAAACACGTTTTTATTAAGTCAGTCCATAACAAACAGGATCATTTATTAAATGAACAAAGCTCTTCAACATATATACATCCTCATAGAACTGACAAACATTGGACACAGAATTCAAGTTCTCTACTTTTTTGTGAATTCTGCCCATTCAGCTATTGCTTTTTTGTATGAATGAGTAAGGTCACGCTCGTGAATACTGTCCTTCAGTACCTCAGTCTGGATGACGGATAGGAGAGTAGCAACACATTTGGGGTAGGTGAGGTGGAAGGTGTAAAAACACCCCATCAGGATGAGTGGAGCCTCGTGCATCATTTCCCAAGGTAGGGTCATCAGTGGGATTTTGCCAACAGCCAGGAGGAGGTTAGTAGAGTCTAGGATGACTGGACTGGTGATGGGCCGTTTCTGGAGAAACGTATTGGGGTCCTCAGATGGCTGAGAGCAACAAAGTAGAGACAAAAAGTAGAAACAAATTAAACCTCAGGGCATATCAAGTTTTATTTCAGTTTAACTGATACTGACTCAGACTCACCTCAAGAACATGGAATAGTGCCTCACTTGCTGACCCAAGCTTTTTGGGTGGGGCAGTTGGGAAAGGAAACATTGAGGGAAGTGCCTTCATCAAAGCAATCGCTTGTCCAGCTGAAAAACAATATGGATACATGATCAAATGCATTGTGCTTGTTTTTGTTAGGCAATTTGACTTTGACATTAAGTGTTGTGTAACTGAAAAGTAAGCACAAAAGCAAAAAAATAGTTCTGTGCAGAGCCCAAGGGAGTATAAGCTAATCATGGAAAAACTGCTGTTGGTGAACGACAGTATGCGTATCCCTGAAGCGACATGAATCTTAATGTCACCTTGGGAAATTGTACATAAACTGGTGCTACTTTTTTTCCAAAATTGGCCTGAATGTTGCGCTAAGACAGAGAGCGTGGGATCACCAAAATCAAACGGTTCTCCTAGGGATATTGAATGTGCACAGCGAAATGAAAGAGTGAAATAAAAACGATTTCAGTTATTGGATCAGCAAACTGAAAGTTTGGCTGGATAGTGGGGGGGCAGCGGTCGGGGTGATTTTATAATATCCCTGACACTTTCACTGCAGGGGATATAAAAAGCACATCATTAAATAATGCAGCAAGCGCCAAATTTGCACACACCACTGAGAGCAATCGTTATAGTCGTCCACATCTGATGAAGTGTGTGAAAATCAAAGTCAAAGATATTGTGATGTTTTTTTTTGTTATCCATATCGCTCAGCCATACTTGGTGTGTTAAGCTGTTCATGTTTAAATGTGTAATGTGGCATGGATTGTTTGAACAAGTTTGGTGTGATAAATGAAAAGCACCACAACCTCAGAAATTAAGATATTGTTCGCAGTATTGCTTATGCCATAGACCAGTGATTCTCAAACTTTTTTCAATAGTGTACCCCCTTTGAAAAAACATTCAGCCATGTACCCCCTGATCAGCGCAAAAACAATTTGTTAGGGAAGAAATGCCTATATAAAGAGGTACAGTACAGTGCTGCACCATCGGTGTCTGATTTATTAAAACAACAACCTTGTAACTGAGAAACACTTAAATGCTACATTTCAAATGTTTAGAATCCATCACTAAATTCATGGCAAACCAATTTTAACATCATGCAATAACACTAAGACGACATTAGTTACATTGAACTGATCTTTTTAATAAGTTGTACTTACAATGTAGTGAGAAACATGGGCTTGTGCTTCACTGAGGATCTTTGTCATGCTGACAGGGAGGCAAACTGCAATTATACACTTCACGTTTTGAAATATGTGTAACTCTGTTAATATAAACCCACTCTGCTCAAACTTCGTTACATTTCCTAACATTTTTTTTTTTTTTTTTTAAATTAACATAAAAATAAATCTCACGTACCCCCTGCAGTACTCCAACGTACCCCTAGGGGTCCGCGTACCCCCATTTGAGAACCACTGCCATATATAATAAGAGACCAGATAACAGGGGAAAGAGACGTTCCTTGAAGGAAGAGGGAGGGGGTACTGAGTAGCTGGCAGCCCCTCCCAACAGTGTCCTCACTGCTCAGGGACCCCCACCTTGTTACCAGTTCCAGGGCAGTAACAGAGTAGAGATTGCACACCTACCTCAAGAGTCAATGTCATGCATATCATCAGTTATTCTGGTCCATATCCTTTAGGAGAGTGTGTTATGATGATTACATCATAACACACAGTTATCAGTTCATTTTTTGATTATCATTAAAAGAGATGTTACTTCTTGTTTGAATTGTGTCTTTTACTGTCTTTACCAGCTGGGAAAATAACTTAACCACAGAGCTGATGCTTGAAATTCTTTTGTTTTCTTCTTGCCATACTAGTGCTTAAAATAAGGCTTTTTAGCCTTGAAGTGGATGTTTTATAGACAGGTCCCTTGTTTCTAGTTAAACATAACTAAAATAAAGACAAAGTTGCTTATCAAGACAAGGCAAGTAACATTTACTTGAATTAAGTCAAAAAATCTTCCATATAAAGCACTAGATAAGCTATTTAAACAAGGGTTAACCCTAACCCTAACCCTAACCCTAACCCAAATCAAGACAAACTAGATTTATAATCTAAATTTAAGATTATTATACTTGGTTAGATCTGCAGTTTCACACACACACACACACACACACACACACACACACACACACACACACACACACACACACACACACACACACACACACACACACACACACACACACACACACACACACACACACACACACACACACATATTCACCTACACACATTACATTATAATGCATTTAGCTGACGCTTTTATTCAAAGTGACTTACAATAAGTGCAATAAACCATAAAGATTCAAACTAAGGACAACAAGAACCGTGCTGACATAATTGTACTTCAAACAAGCAATATCATTGTTAAGTGCAAAGTTTGTTTGCGATTATTAGCCAAGATACAGGCGAAACAGGTGGGTCTTCAGTTTGTAACGGAAGATATGTGGAGTCCGCTGTCCTGATAACGGTGGAAAGCTCGTTACACCATTGAGGAGCCAGGATAGCAAAAAGGCGTGACTTTGTTGAAGTGTACCTGGTTCCACTTCGCAGTGAAGCCGATTGGCAGATGCAGGGCGACGTGCACGTGCTGGAGTGTATGGTTTGACCATGTCTTGGATGTAGGATGGACCAGATCCTTTTACAGCATGGCAGGCCAGTACAAGTGTCTTGAAGTGGATTCTGGCAGCCACTGGTAGCCAGTGAAGGGAGCGAAGGAGTGGTGTAGTGTGGGAGAACTTGTAGAGGTCGGTTGGCACTTGCAAGCAGACCAGCCAGGAGGGAGTTACAGTAGTCAAGGGGTGAGATGACAGAGCCTCGACCACATAGTCGAAGCACTCACAAATCTGCCTATGCACACATACAGCAGAATCATTGTTAATATATATACATTTAAAACAGTATATATCTCTATATATATATATTGGGCAGCAGTTTGGTAGATTTGGAAGACATATTCATCCATTTTGAATATGACATAAACAGTCTTAATGTTGAACCCTAAATCAGATTATACATAAGAAGTTTGCCAATACTGGGCCATTGTTTTCAAAATGTTAAGGTATAAATTCTATCTCAGCTTTGCTACTAGCTGATCATCGGCTGCAGATTGTTTGTTACTGCTATTCAGGGGGTGAAGAGAAAGAAGCTAAATGTTTTGTAGTTTCATTTAAAGAGCAACTTGAGACATTTTTAGTTTTAAACACGCCCCCCTTTACAAATTCAAAAAATGCATTTGAACTCATACAAAGTCCACCCACACTCTAGGGGATTTCCAAACCACTAGCTGTTGAAGCCTCAAAATCACAAAAACAAAACAGTTAACACTTGGTTCCAGGACTGAAAATTGAAAACATAACATCTATAATATGCAGTAAACAAAATGCGAGACAGATGGTGACTTGAGCTGCAGTCAGGATTACCATACCGTCTTCATACTGATGCCTGTATATGACCCTCATAATCAAACAAGACTATCATTCAGGACACTATTTATTTATCGTTTTTCTTAATGCCTGTCACCACGTGTGATTTATGGCTGACTTCAACTAAACAAGTAATTTAATGCAGACCGTAAGCTCCAATGCATTTTCACAGGAGAGTACGTCATCAGCCATTTAAAAGAAAGCAGGATATTATTCTTCAGAGAAGTAATTTTTTATTTGAGTTCATTTTGTAGGTGTCATTGGTATTGTGAGCTGATCATTTGAGTGTGAAACAAATAATGTCAGTAAGAAAAGTGGAATAAGTGGACTTCAATTAATCCAAACTGAATGTATGCTCCATGTCTCCCTGTAATAGTTCTAACTATTCCAAGAAGCAAACATGATGTGATCCTCAGTGTGATTGGGTTTATTAACACACAGCTTGAGGAGTGTCAAACTGTCAGACGCTGGCTTGCATCTGGCTCTGAAAAACTCGGGCGCAGGACAGAACAGGTGTACATGAACAGAATGAGCGCAATCCAAAACATTTCAAGGACTAGTCTGACAGTTATGTTATCACAGTGCTCATGAATATAGACAGCATTGCCTGTTATTGTGACTCACACTAAGCAGCTGACACAGAAAATCACTCTCTCCGTCTAACTGTTCATCTTCCTTAGAATCTGATGGTGTTCGTAGTCCTCTAACCACAGTGGACAGCTAGTCACAAGCAATCGCTGTGTCTTCAAGACAAGTCCCAAAACAAGACGGTTAAAGGTAGTTCAACATTTTGTCAAATACATGCTGGAAAAAAGTTATTAAACCACCATTGACAGACCAACAGCGCAACCCATTAAACAGATTAATAGATTGATAGAAAACTAATTGGCAGAGAAATTGTTAAATAACCCTTAGTTCAAGCCTTATTCATTCTGTTTATTTAACTTGTCATTGCCAACAAAACCTTTTCCTTAGACATCAATAACTAAACATTGCTAGCAAAACTTATATTACTGCATCAAAATAAAATCAAGCTTTTTTCAGAGGTTTTGGTCCTTCAAAAAACCTTAAGCTAGTGCTGTCATGAAAAAACAATTCAAAAGTGCTTACTGTCTTAAAGGTAATATAGACTCAAATGATTATTAGTGAAGCATTCATCACTTCATGGACGCCTCAGTCAACGTACAGTATTTACTACTGCCGAGGTTATTTGGTGACCTTCCATTAGCATGCGTTACGGACTGACTTAACCTCTCCATAATCTCCTTGACAATATGACGGGCACATCAATTATTGAGCCATTAATTATTGTCTCGAGCAGATGTCACTCAAGTGAGACGGACACTTTGACCCTGATGAATAACACCGAGCTACAAACAGTGTGTCCGACCGTCCGGCCGTGAGCACTCGAGTGTGAACACAGGTGTGATACATTTCAAGGACGGGGAGCTAGTCAACGAAGAGCTTCTATGACAACGACTGACTCATATATCAGCCTATATGATGGTGTAAATACTTACACTGCTCCATTTCACTTTAAGGAACCAAGCAAGAACACATTAACAGATTTAATGTGGGCTATATGGAGGGAAAGTATCTGTAAAAGAGTTGGATATACTGGGTGAAAGATTCACTGGTACTATGCAATGTGGTGGTGTCTGGAAGATCACAATCTCTTAATATAACCTTCCTGGAGCCCTTCAGAGTGAAAACTCAGCTTAGAGAGTGATTTTATCTTCTGCTCTGGCTTATTGAGCTTATTTCAGTTAGATCAGTAGGTAGAGAGCTGCACTAAAGCTCTCCGAGTTCAGGCTTTTATTCCCTCTGGGGCCACCGACGCTCACTCTGTTTGCTCATTTATCATACTTGTGGTGCTTTGGATAAAAGTGTCCTACTTACGTAAAGGTAGAAGAGCTGAATTAATGGATGATACATTTACTGTTTGATAATTCCAGGTGAAACTGTGTTAGGGCATGGTGAGGTCTGGTGATATTCTCTATTTTTATATACTAAAGAAATTCCAAAAGAAAACCTATATATTTTTTGCTATTTCTTATACACTTGAGGAATTTGTCTCATTAAATGAAAACTCTGTATGAGAGACAAATAAGACACAACACATTACATTACATTACATTGCATTTAGCTGACGCTTTTGTCCAAAGCGACTTACAATAAGTACATTCGACCAGGAAGACACAACCTTGAAGAAAACAGAATCATATAAGTACATCAGGTTTCATAGAGCCAAACATTTCAAGTGCTACTCAACTGGCTTTAGGTAAGCCAGTCCTTTATTAGTATAAAAGTGCTTCGTTAATAGCTCTAACGCTCGAAGTGGAGTCGAAAGAGTTGAGTTTTCAGTTTGCGCCGGAAGATGTGCAAGCTATCTGCCGTCCTGATGTCAATGGGGAGCTCATTCCATCATTTTGGAGCCAGGACAGCAAACCCACGTGTTTTTGCCAATGGGAACTTGGGTCCCCCTCGCAGCGAGGGCGCAGCGAGTCGTTTGGCTGATGCAGAGCGTAGTGCACGCGCTGGGGTGTACGGTTTAACCATGTCCTGGATGTACGAAGGGCCAGATCCATTCGCAGCATGGTAAGCAAGTACCAGTGTCTTGAAGTGGATTCTAGCAGTTACCGGAAGCCAGTGAAGGGAGCGGAGGAGCGGAGTGGTGTGGGAAAATGTAGGAAGGTTGAAGACCAGACGAGCCGCTGCATTCTGGATGAGCTGCAGAGGTCGGATGGCACATGCAGGTAGACCAGCCAGGAGGAAGTTGCAGTAGTCTAGGCGTGAGATGACGAGAGCCTGGACCAGAACCTGAGTCGCTTTCTGTGTCAGCTGGGGACGTATCTTCCTGATGTTGTAACACATTGCTCTGTCAAAGTAATAGTATTTGGTTAAAGGAATACTTCTTGCATGGACCAACAATTCATACAAACAAATATTGACGTTTGTACTGAACTGAATTACCAAACACAGTATAAATCGATATAGTATTTGAAAGTGTAATTCATACTTAATACGTGCAAGCAGAACAATTTTCTGTACTGTTGCAGCCTTTGTTTAATAAAACGCATTGATTCAGATGATTCAGATTTCAATAACGTAGAGTGCATTGGGCTGGATAAGAGTCCCTGCCAGTAGGGGATGCCTTTTCAAATGTCAAAGGATACTATTTTAAAATAGCCTATCATAGCAAAGTGTTGTTTTAATATGTTATTTTTGTATGCACTGTAACACCATATGACCTGTATGCTGTCAAGAAGTGGGCCTCCGGAGAGCTGGGTGGATTAGATAAACATCAGGCACATAGTGATAAACCACAGGAGCTTATGAGCCGGGGCTGCAGTGGTTTGTCACCGTGGTTACCCTTCTTCAGCCTGCAGGTCATACGTGGATCAAATGTCTTACAGTCTGCAGCTCAGGAGTTAAAAGTTTCCAGAAGTGTCCCTCTCCCCCGTTCATCACTGGAACACTGCACATCATAACATCACGAGGAACATAACGGAAATGTTTTCTGCCGGTTGAGTCATCCATCCTGTAATGAGGCTGTCACCGTGACAACATGATGTCCCAGGGTTACCTGTGACAGACAGGACAGGTGACGCATGCCGCAGGCTATGGAGATCACAGCAGGCAACAGCCGTGACTTTCAGAAGGTCTAACCTTGTATTGTGCCTCAAATGCATGTAGGCAAACAGCACTTTGATGGTACCTGTCTGCTGGCATTTCAGCTCAGTGACAGCTAAATGTATAAAAGGTTGTACTATTTCATAAATTAGTAATCATTTCAAAAACATTTCCACATTTCTGTTTTGCTATTTTTTAAAATGACTGGGTAAATAATTCATCAGATGTGGCAGTTCTCCAAACATTCATATTTCTAAACACAAAGCAAAAGTTGTGTAGTGCCCAGCACAGGAAGTCATGCGTTTTATATCTTTGGCAGCACCAAGAGCACTTTTTTTGGAATACGTAATATGCAACCTGGTCTCACCAGAATGCATGACTCCATCACGACTCCTTAACACCGCATTGCGTGGTGGAGTCACGCACTCTGCTACATTTACGTGTCAGCACCACGCAAAAAAAAACAATGTAAAGTGAATGAGGCTCCTTTGTCGTGGTGCACACACGCATTTCTACAACGTCCCGCAGTGAGCTTTTATTCTATAAAACGTTTTTTAAATCGACTTTATAGCTTGTAGTAACTCACGGGAGGCTTCTTTTATTTTATTTGTATTCATAATAATTTTTATTTTTCGTCAGAATGTAAAAATTACATTAGTTACGAATTTTTGTTCTCAAAAAACAGTGCATTGTGTGTAATACAACTGTGATTTTTATTAAATTAGTTAGTTTTTAATGAAGGCCAGAGCTTCAGCTGTGTCAAATAGATTGTTCTCTTTAGTTAACGTTATTTACAAGATAATTATATTCCTATTTGATCATGTCCCCTTTATTGTATTACGAGCGTCCATTCCCATTGGATAACGGAGGATTTTACACCCGGAAGTAAGTATTCTCCTTACTGTCGATTGATTTTACAGTGATATCTGCACTACTCATCAACTCAAAAACACCAAATTATCCTTGTTAATTACACAACATTGATTGGTTTAAATTGTGTACAATGCTTTTGTATTTTTCCCCTTCGATTTCGGAAACACATTTTTTTGGAGTTTTTGGATGGCAGAAGACACTACACTACCCAGAATCCTCAGCTATCATTTGGGGCTACACCATGTGCTGAGCTTGACAAACCCCGTGATTAGTCCTCAAGCTCTGTTGACCTCCAACTGCATTCCATATAAAAAACGTTTCGTAAAAGATAAAATCATACTTTATTCAGCAGTGCTTGCTTTACTCTTTGAAAGTCATCACATGAATGCATTGTAATAAATGGTTTGGCTGCATTAAATATTACACATCTGTCGTAGTTCTTTATTTATCTACAGAGATCGGGCTTCAGAATAGACGGAAACTATTCTTTTACCGTTCTGTTTTAATTTCACAATAAAGTTAGTAGTAATAATTTGTTTTGATATTATTGTTTTGTATTAACTACTAGACCGCTGGGTCATGTTAAGACCATCTTTTCTGTCTTGCTGTGGGTTTTTCCCATCGCTTTTGTGTTACAAATATCAAAAACAATAACAAAATATATCCATCGTAAACTAAACCAGAACAGCAGTATATTTTATTTTGTTAACACTGTAAACTTGACAGTTTTTTTTAACCCGCACCACCTACTGGTTAAAGCACGTTATTACACGTTTAGAGTAATTGCAATGCAGGTAGATTATGTTGCTTTTTAATGACTGTTTAAAAATGCCTTTTTCTTAATGTCTTTCATTTTTGTAAAGCACTTTTGAATGTGTTATATTTGATGAAAACATTTAAATATTAAGAGTACATACAAAATAGTGGGAAAGTAGAAGGTCAATGATATAAATATAGAATAGAAAATATCAAGAAGATACTGTAAATAATATCTACAATAAAACAGTTTAGTGCCTGATAGGAGGATGTGCAAAACAGACACACTAATAAGGCTTTATTTAAACATTAAAGAATACTTTAGGTTAAGGTCTTCTTTTAAATAAGAAAAAAGCTTTGGAGGCAGACCCGGCGCCAGAACAAATCTCACACGGCACAATATATATCAAACAGCAAGGCCAACAGCATTGCGCAAAGACGCACACTTGTCGAAAATACATACACAAATAAAGGGCAACATAGAAACCACGTTTGAAACATTGTGTGCGTGGCAGCACAAACACTGGTAAATCACCAGCAAGGCACACTGGTTAAGGATGGCAGCTTCCTCGTCGTTGCACTCGGAGAGAAATAGTAGAGACGGAGACGATGAGCTGCTGTTAGCTCTATTATGGCATTGTGCATGTCGTGAGAGGTGTACGTTGCTGTGTGAGGAATGCTTTCCATTATTTTGGCCAACTCTGCATCTTTGTGCAGCGTATACTTAAACAGCGATAGGAAGAGCCCACTGCCTGACTCGGACATGCTGTGGAGTGAATCGTGGTCACCTCTGAGAGGGAGTTGGTTGACGGCTAAAAAAGCTATCATATCAACGACAGCTGACACGTAATAACAGCTCCGTGCCAGCTGATCTGCACCAAAGTACTCATTTCCTTATTTGTTTCCTCGCGTATCTGTCTCTCTCTCCACAAACACTCACATGAAATGTGTTATTTTGTTGCGGCATGTCTTAGCAGTCCTTTATCAGTCTGTAATGCGTGTTTCCAGTCGCCAAAACCTTTGACAGTAAAAGCCGCATCAGATGAAGACGTATTTACTTTAAACTGTCTACAGGGGAAACAAAAGGCTGCGTCTGCTTTTAACGAATATTGAAGCCATGGTCTGTTGTTGTACCATGCAGTGGCAAAAGTGCACTTCTTTCCTGAAAACAATCTCCCTGATAACGATCTCACCTGGTTGGATCATCTGGGGCTGTTGGTCTTTGAGCGGTTGCTGGCCCAATAATACCTGTTGATGTGCTGCGAGGTAGCGTCTGTAGTGGAGGCACCGGCACGGAGGAGGAGGAGGATGCTGGCGGGTGTGGTGCAGGGTGTGGCAACGCAGGCGGTGATGGTAGGGGCACAAGGAGCTGTGCCTCGAAGGACAGCGTTGGTGGCGGCCGCCTTGATGAGTCAAGGCTTGGGCTCGCTAACTCAACCCCGGGGTTTACCGAGGTCAAGCTTGTGACATTAAGGCGTGCTGCTGCAACGGCAGGTGCAGGGTCGCCAGCAGCACCATCGGCTGCAGCTATTTCATCGCTATTTCGTTTTAATAAATCCTTAGACCTTTTGAGCCAATTTCTGATGTCCATTGTGTAATTCAAACATAAATGGGAGTCTACAGAATGCACAATAAACACATCCAGAATAGGCGGCAGAGTGTGACGCTGTGATTGGTCTAAATGTGGACGAATCACAAATCACAACAGACACATGAATTTATTTGACGTAGCCTGCGATTTTTTGTTTTAGTTACTATCTGACATCACATACATCGTAGCATAAAAGTTCACAGTTTATTTATAACAAAAAAAATTAAAAAATATATTTTTTAATTTTTATAAATAATAAAAATCGTGTTTATTTGGGGAGGGCAATAATGTCAAATGGGAGGGCCTGGCCCTCCCTGGCCCTCCCACGGCGCCGGGCATGTTTGGGGTATCTATCTACAGATAAATATTAAGCCTGACAAAGTACTTAACGTCTAATATATTGCATGGCTTGTTTTGGAACTTGACAATCAACTTTCCTGCAATGTTAACTATGTTGAAGCACTTATTTTAACCGATATTATACACATGTATTATACTCTTATAAGATGTATGTAGATAGTATAAGAAATGTGCAGAATGACAGTTTAATGGTGGAGGTACACACATATTGATAGATGTCTTGTAATGCACTGTTGAGGAACCTGTGACCCAAGTTTTTCATTCATTGCATAACTACACCGTAGTTGTGTATATGATATGTCAATACACCTTAGAAAATCTTGAAATCTTGAAAGGGATGTGCAAAATAGCAATTATATACAGTCTTTAATGAACGATTAGAGAATAAAGAGTAATGAATATGCTTTATACGGATCTGCAGATAAATATTTAGTCTTCTCAAGCACCAACTATCAAATATCTCTTGATTGTTGGCACTTGACAATCACCTTCACTGAATTTGACTCAGGTGTAACTAAAGTCTGATTTAAGGGTTGTTTATATTTCACATCATTAATCCAAATCTGTAAAGTAACTAAAAATAAATGCAGTGGAGTAAAAATACCAGGTTAACCTTAAAGAAAGCCCTCAGGATAATAAAAGACCCCCATCACCCCAGCCACAAACTGTTCTGTCTGCTGCCGTCTGGCAGGCGGTACCGCAGCATCCGGACTAAAACCACCAGACTCAGGGACAGTTTCATCCGACAGGCCATAAATCTATTAAACACCTGAACTTAGAAACAACATCCATAACATTCATCTGGCTGCTACTTAGAAATTATTTATCTACTATATCATATTCCAATCACTTGTATATAGACTCTTATTGCACTATTTCCCTAGTTTTTCTGTGTATCTGTTTTATTGTGCTGCACTGTTGGAGGAGCCTGCGACCTAAGGGGGGGGGGGGGGGTGATGAGTAGTGCAGATATCACTTACTTCAGGGTGTAAAATCCTCCGTTATCCAATGGGAACGGACGCTCGTAATACAATAAAGGGGACATGATCAAATAGGAATATAATTATCTTTTAAATAACGTTAACTAAAGGGAACAATCTATTTGACACAGCTGAAGCTCTGGCCTTCCTTAAAAACTAACTCATTTAATAAAAATCAGGTAATATGTGGTAAGCGGAGCAGTTGTCACAAAACTAGATGAAAACATGTCGTAAAAATGGTCAACGCTTAATTTGATGACTGATGAGATGACACAGTACCAAGTGGACCCACTTTTCTCCAGATGTATTTATTCTGTAAGTGATGTTTTATCAGTGCAGGAAACACTTGCACAAATTAGACACTTGTTGTTGCACTCAGCAGGTCATCTTCAGTGTCAATGATCCCAATATAGACATGTGCTTTGAAAGATTGATTTTGTTTCAAATGTAATGTTAAATCAAAAATAAGCAAGAACTACACTGTGAAATATGAAGGTTATTTCCTAACTAATGCTGCATGCTAGCGCTAAAAGTGTTTAAAGGCCACTGTGAGAAGTTGATATTAATCCAGTGGGTCAACATTTTAAGTGCAATTCTGTCAGTTTTGTAAGAGATTGAAAGGGGGATGTTATAGTCTGGGCTATTTTCAAAACAGACTTTTTGTCTTACTGATTGTAATATTGTGGATAAAGTGCACTGCTGCCCTCACGTGGCGACCAGGATGAAATGCAGTTACAAGTATTAAACCCTGAGAACTTGCACCCAAGATGAGATGCCAAGTATCTGGCTTAGTGTACATCACAGAGCAGCAAACTAAGTTTCAATGGATGTTTCCTTCTGCACTTTTTTTCTTGCGACAACAAGGCATGTTTGTTTTTTTCTTTGAGGGAAATAGTTTTTTTGAAGCTATTGTTGGCCTGTGGAAAAATGTAATCATAAGAAATGACTCTGCAGATAGAGCCATAAGAAATGAATGCAACTGATTATGTAATGTTTAATGTTGTTTTTATAGGCAATAATTTAAGCTTTGCTAGTTCCAGGTTTAATATGTGCAATAAGTTCATTTCAATACGTTTTGCAATAAACATTGAACCAGTCCGGCCCTCGACTAGTACCGATTTTTTTATTTTTAGGCCGAAATTAAATCCACCAAGGGCCTGATTTGGCCCCCGGGCCTTGAGTTTGACACATGTGCTCTACATGAAGACTATCTAATGAGGTAACTGATCTATTACAACAAGGTTTTTTCCAGTATTGCTTGATCAGTGATGTATCAAATGTAATTATGTCTTCAGAAAAGGCCTCCAATTATATCGAAGGCTAAATGCCAAAAAGCTTCAAGTCTAAAAAAATCTGTACTTTTCTGCTCTAGCTGTGACCAACAGCCCTGAGTATTTATTTATCCTGTCGCCACCAAAGAAAGAGTCCAGTTAGAGTTATAAAACCTTTTTATGTGTCAGAATGTTTCACACTTTGCATGTGAACACTTTCTTACACCTTGTTCAAAGGCTTAGGACCAAAATGTCAAACTAACCATTAAATATTTTGTTGCCACTTTATTCCCTGCTTTGGCAGGCTGCACGAAGTCACATGCTGCCAAGTTAAAAACTAGATTTTTGCCAGGAAAATTGTTCAAAGGCTGGCTAATGGAGAGGCGAAGTCACGCCCATCTACTTCCGGACCATGGGACCCCGGAAGCGAAAAATGTACATTGAATTCAATGGAGAGAGAACACGTATCTTTTGATCCCGTTTGAATTGTGCCACGAACTACACATATGATGTTTGTCAATCTTAAACAATCATTTCCATGTCAAAAAAGTCACATTTTGTCGTAAAACTGCTGAAATATAAGACTATGAAAAATACGCTACTACAAAGACTACAAATCCCAAATCCCATTCTGGGTCGCGTAAGTGATGTCACAGGCATGCTCGGTGATTTATAATAAGACTCGTAATTAAAGCGAAGAAGAAGAAGATCTCATAACTGATTTATTCCCTCCAATAAATTATAGATCGCTAAAATAAATTCACTTTTACAAGATGCCTGTGTGATTTGTACCAGGTTGTAGTCATAAAGTGATCATACCACTTGCTCCTTCTATCGCTTCCCGTCTGATGAAAGGACCAGGAGTCGCTGGATCAGACATATCAGGTAATATCATAGGTAATATACATGTTGTGCATGGAACATAGTCAAGTTAGCTACCTAGCTAGTAGCGACGAGTAGCGAGCACGTTAGTTAGCATTACATTACTTAGCCTTGTCATTTTTAGTAGCCTTACCATGAAGTTATTATTTTATTACATGAAGTAAACCAAAATGTTAAACAGTAACCAAACATGATGGTAAGTATTTCGTGAAACTTTTGAAGAGTAGCCTACTGCGCCCTCCACCGGGTGCTAAGGAAGCAGTTCAGGGAGAGTCGAAGGCAGGCATGGAGCTTTGCATGACATTCTTCTGGACGTGTTTCATTGTGATGACAATCTGTTTGTTGGAAAGACAGTCGTTGTGTGCGTATTGAGAGAAAATTGTTAGAAGAGATAATTATTCAAAGTGTTGTTACTTTAATGTGTTGTTACTGACCTTTTTCTCTTTTATTTTCTTTACCTCACCTGTAACTGCTGAGACGTTGAGGAACATGCACACTGACCTGCTCTGGCAACCTGATTTCCACTGTACGTAATAGTATTTGGTTATGGTATATTATTTATATACATCAAAGGCACAATGCACCCCCCAGAGACACACATGTATTGAGTGTGATATTTTGCATAGGTCATGTGAAATCATCTTTACATACTAGAAAACTGTAGGAGCGGCAACTTGTTTTGAAATTGAATTTTTAATATCCGATAATAAAGTTGATCTGTTTTCTTTATTCTTCTCTCTTCCCAGCTCCATCCATCACCATTCTCTGTTCCTGCAGGTCCTGCTTGCTAATCAATGCTCATATTTTTTTACACAATTACAAATAAAGTCATTGTATTGTATGACATGAAGTTGTGCTTCATTCGGAGTCAATAATAAATTCATTCTGCCTTCAACTGCGCAATGATTGTGGACTGCACCGACATCCATGTAGCTGCCCCCCAGTAAGATGAACCAAGCAAAGAGGGTCACCATCATGCCCAAGGACATCCAGCTGGCCCGCTGCATCCGCGGAGAGAGGGCTTAGACTGACCTGAGACCAGCACACCCAAACACAACAGCTCTTTTAAGAGCCACATACATTTTCAAAGAGTTGCAATCCTACGTTATTATAATGATTAAACTGGTTCATGTATCACTTAGTTTACTGAACCGTGATGAATGAAAGAAATGAGTGAGGTAGTGGTTTACTGAAGTTACAAATACATTAATATATGAGTAACAGGTCAGTGTAAACACAAGCTTCTGTCAATTATGGATCATTCAAACTATTTATATAAAAATATGTAATAAAGTTCTAAAACAAGTATTCGGTATATTCCTTGATAGCTTTTGGAGAAGGTTGTTTTTAAGTTTACTAAAATCTATCGTTTCAACTGTTTCACTTTATAAAAAGGGAACAGGTGAGTAGAGCATCATTGAGTTTCTTATTCTGTCAGTAAATTATCCAAATGAATGTTTTTCATTATTTTAGTCAACCCTAAACAAATTGATTGTACCTTTTAATGATGACCTTACATGGTCGGCAAAGTTAAATTAACTTCAGAAAATCAAATCTGTTCTGAGAAAAAACTAATAAATGTTTAAAGATAGGAACTTGCCATCCCACTGAAAAACAGTCCGTAGAGATTTAAAGGCGTAGTTGTAGTTCAGTCCAACGTTTCATTTGGATTCATTTGACAACAGTCAACTATTTTCATAAAGAATATATATATTTTTCAAAGTCAACTTTATTGTCAATCTTACTCAGTTTGAGAGATCAAAAAGACGTTTAAATAAAATTATACAATTTACAGATATGTATACAAATATATATATCCTATATACACCATCATGTATAATGATGGTGTATGATGTAGAAGGAAGTGTGGTAGATAACAAGTAAATATAGAGTTACATACAGATCCATGTTACAGCAAAAGATGGAATAACTAAGAAGCACGCAGTATAATAATAATTACATGCAACAATTAAATAACTGCTCAGCATCTCCACCACAATCCCAATCTGCTGTGTCCTGTTTTCCTCCCCCCTGCATAACACCCCATCACACATACGAAACACAACGCAGAGTCCGAGGGTGTTAAGAGTATGTTTATTTAAATGTCCTCCTCTCTACTGGCCAACACAGGGAGCATATGCTGGGTGTAGAATTGTTCCAGGAGGAGGAGATTTCCATGCCATGCAGGGTCTTTGGGGATGGGGATGATGATCGCCTCCTTCGTGGTCCACACAACAAAGTAGTAGAGACTCCGGTCTGTGATGTGCAGCTGCCCTTGGACCTGGTGCCAGTATGGGTGATTCTCCTTGAGAATATATGACCCACCCTCCTCACGGAGACAGAAGGATGGTAACTGGACTGCCTCCGTGATGGTCATGTTCCTCTGGCTGTGTGGACACTTCAACTCCAGCAGGGCAGATGGCTGCACAAGTCCATCGGGTGATGCTCCCAGAACACCCGACTCACTCACAAAGAGACCAGACTCGATTCGAACACTGTCACTTGATAGGCCTCCACAAAAGCCTTCACCCCTTCGGCCTCGTTTACAACCCCCCAGTTGACAGTTGGCGATGTCTCTGGCCAGTGGGTTGTATGTCTCCTCTCGCTGTTGGTAAAGTTGAGACACCGACTGGACTACTTTGGAAGTGCCAGGCTTCCTCCACTGGCACTCAACATCTGTGGAGCTGATCTGCCACATGGCAAATATTGCCAATGCTGCAGCGTGGCTGCATTTGTACATCTCCTGTGCACAATCACAGACAGCGCTCTGCATCGCGCCATCGTCTCCCATGCAGATCTGTAAAAATAAAGTAAGTACCATTTGTTAGCATGCTATAATAGATTGAATGAGCAATAATACAAGGATGGTCCGGATCTGGGGGTGGGAGGGTTTATTTTTCCATAGTTTTGTCCTCTTGTCTGATTGTTGTTATTGTTTGTTTTTTCTGTATTTTTTGTAATTTGTGTTGTATTGGTTGTGATTGTACATTGTATTTTTCTAAATGTGTATGAATACATTTTTGAAAAACATTTGATCAACAATAAAAAAGGATTTGGTCAGGATCTAGACTCAGTGTGTAGTTTATTAATTAATCAATGCTCTCTACATTAGGAAAACACATACCGGTGTACCAGAGGGAGTCACACACAGCTGTGACTAGATAACCAAAATCCTTGAATCGACACACAGCAAATAAAGTCAAATGACACAACGAGAAAAAGGAGATCACACATACAGTATAGTCGATATAAAACTGGCCGCTTCAATCTGAAGAGCAACTAAAACAAAACACGGGAGTGTACCTTGTTCTTGTGAACACTAATGTTATCCACAGCATACACAGAGACCACGAAGTTCTTAAGGAGAAAACTAGTTGCTAAAACAAAACACGTTAGTGTACCTTGTTAGCTAATGTTAGCTAGCTGACATTAACGTTACACATTGCACTCATATTACTCACCGAAACCTTGTAAAGCCGGTCCCGCTGCTCTTACAGAACCGACTAACTCCCCTTTCATATAGGTACAGCTCTCAACGTGCCCAGACTTGTAGTGATTTTCACCTCGTAAAATACTTTTATTCTCATTCTGAAAGAATGTGGTGAAATGTGCTAATGTGACGGCCATCTTTATGTTGGTGACGCGTATTGTGCGAGACGAGAGACCTGTAGTTCACTGAGCGGTTTCACACGAAAAAATGTGTAACTTCACAGTTTTACGACACATTTTTATTTTTTTGACTTGAAAAATGTTCTTTTAAATTGACAAACATCATATGTGTCATTCGTGGCACAATTCAAACGGGATCAAAAGATAACCTTTCTCTCTCCATTGACTTCAATGTATAATTTTCCGCTTCCGGGGTCCCATGGAGGCTTTCGGAAGGGGAGGGACTTCGCCTCTCTATAGCTGAATCTCGTCTAAAAGGTATGACATCTTCAAAAACCAAAGATGGACTCTACCAATATAGCTTTATATTCATAGTTATTGGCTAGTTCAGAGTCTGAGGAGTGAATATGTCCAACAAAATGGCAATGTTCGATCAGCTTCAACATTCAACAAACCAATAAGGTTATTTCTGTTTTTCCATGGCCTGTCTCCTCCTGTTGCTGATTGGCTGGAATCGTGTTGTGTCCAAGCCCCATTGATTGTTTCTAGGGCTGTATTAACACCAGATTTTTTTTTAGCACACCCAAAGAACGGACAGCTAGCGACATTGGGTGAACTTTTTAGAAGTGCGTTGGATTATACTCACTGACCTGAATGGGGTCTTTCAAATTGAGAGGGTTTATGCGACTTCATGACAGTTTAGTCATGGTGGGAGAAGCCTTTTCTTTGAAAGGATGAACCATATTCTTTTACTGTTGAGAAAATACATTTCCAGGGTTTGAGTGGTTGCACAGAGCTGGTCCGCCTTGACAGTGGGATTAGATTCCCTACTGGAAAGATTGTAATCGGAAACTGTAGTCTATTCATTTTATGTTTTAACTTCTCATCAAAGAGTTGTGATTTAACTCTTGGGAAAAAGTAAGATGGGCCACCCTTCCAACAAAGCAGCATGAGACATGGTGACTCATTGGGTCCAACATTTGTTTTATGCTTCTCTGGTGACACAAGGCTCCACTGTGAAGGAGGCTAAATACCATCCAACTTGTGTAAAAGTTACGTAGTTTTTCTCTGTGGTTGTGAACATGATTAAAGGGCACATTGTGGGAAAGAGTAACACATTACTTAAGCAATGTATACAAAAGCTTGTAAATGCCATGAATCACATCTATTCATCACGTTTATGATCTCTCTCTCTCTCTCTCTCTCTCTCTCTCTCTCTCTCTCTCTCTCTCTCTCTCTCTCTCTCTCTCTCTCTCTCTCTCTCTCTCTCTCTCTCTCTCTCTCTCTCTCAGAGACATTGATGGGTTTCAGAATGTCTGTTTTTTTAGAATGGGCAGTGTGTACTTTTCAGAAAGTGTCCCTGTTCCTTAAAATAATCCACAAACTCAACATGAACTAATTTCAGGGATTAACGTCTTCTGACAGCCTGTAGGCTATGTTGTGTGGATTTTCCCAAAAGAGATCTTCCTGTTGATTTTTTAAAGATACTTTTTCAATGCTGTGAGTGAGCACCATATGCCCAATTAAATTCTCAATTTTATTTGTCTGTCGGCAAATATCTCCATGAGTGATGAGATTATGTTTTTTTAATGTTTGTGAACTGACCCTTCAATACACCGCAGTGTGTGTCTGTTCATGAGGGACATGATCAAGGTTACCACGAGAAGAAGGTCACCATGAGTTTAATCGGTTATTGATCCCTGTGCCAAGTTCTTTTTCTATCTGCTGACTGTTGCCAACCGTGGTGTGGGGGCAGTGCTGGACGGAGAGGCTGATAATGAGGTTGTGAGGACGGTAATTGAAAGGAGCAGGAGGTCTTTCCTGCAGAGTTTTGAATCTGTTCCAAACATGTGATCAGCCTGGTCGAGAGTTCAGAGGACTCATCTAGTGAGGCCTACTTTGAGGCTGTGGAGTGTGTGAAGTGTCAGCAGGGAACCAAGACCAAGACCTGAGAGAGGAGGCAGATGGTGGAAATACACGAGAAACATTGGACCTGGACTGATAACAGGGCTTAAAGAAATGTGGTTAGAAGTAGTATTTCTGCAAAATAAATGCTTTTTATTATCGATTAATTGACAAACACTTGGACTCTACACTTAAACTTGTCCGGCAGTGGCTCACTCAGTAGGGGCTTGAACTGGGAGCGGTAGGGATGCCGGTTCAAGTCCCCGACCAGACGTAAAATATGGAGTGTGGGCTGCTACTTGGAGAGGTCCCAGTTCACTTCCTGCCCTGCTGTGGTGCCCTTGAGCAAGACACCCCCTTCCCCCCTCACTCCTATTGCTCCCCGGGCGCTGTACAATAGCTGCCCACTGCTCCTAGTACTAGACTCCTGGTACTAGGATGGGTTAAAAGAGAACACATTTCACTGTGTGTGCTGTGTGCTCTGCATGTGTGACCATTAAAGAGGGGTTTCATCCCTCCCAAAGATCTGTTAACAACCATGGTGAGAGCTGTTACTCAATCGGTAAAGAGTAAGACTGTAGAGTTTTAAGTAGTGGGTCTTTCCCAGACATGAAGGGTCTAAAAAAAAAACACAACCGATTGCATAATGGGAGTTGGAGGATCTAGTATGTTTTCAAAAAACAAAAAATGGGATTATTAGTCTATTGATTATACACTATCAATCGGAGTAAATGTACCTCCAGTGCAAGAAGAACTGACGCTCTTTTGCAGGACTGGGCAGGGAGTCCATGATGTAGATTTGTCGCGATTCCACTTTCGCGGCGACAAGGAACCAGTGTCCGCACACTGGAAGGAAAATCCAAATGTTCTCCCCAAATCGCACCTATTCACTCAAACAAAATGTTTGTTAATAAGAGCATAAAAAGAACATTCAGGTCTGCATTTTTTTATAACCGTAAAATTATTTAATTTACATTTTTATATTCCCAGACGGTGTGCTTATTGTTCCAAAAGTTGACTATGGCACACTGAATAACATTCAGTTACTTGCTGGATTTGTGTGCCAGGACTCCGAGATAGGCATGTATTATCTACATGTGATACAAAAATAAATCCTCATATACAATTTATTGGTATTTATTGTAACTTGGCTCTTGCTATCAGTCAAAGTATAACAGATACCAGCAAGCTATATAATCTCATGCTGAAGACCACAAGTAATGGGGACAAATGTTGAATATTTTGAAATTAACCATTCAGTTACATTGCTTTACAATGAAAATGTTATTTGATTGCCATATTAAAACTAAGACACGTTTTCTACTTGCATTATCATTGAGCCATGCTCCTGGTTGGAGAGACTTGAGATCATCTTCGTGCGGAGTGATTCCTCCAGCACTAATACCAGCAGAAGGTGAAAATATCTCTGTAGATTCAGTGGTCACAAGGAAAGGAAGCAACGCGTCCACACGTTGTCTCTCTTTTTCACCCGGGTGCAAATAGACACTCCGTTAAAGGAAAGTTTATCATTTAGATATTTACCAAATACCATGTGAAATTCTAAATCTGGGATCAATATCTGCAGCATCTTTACGTCCATGTAATACCACTGACATATAGGCCTATGGCAAAAAGGCATACAAGAGACCTGTTTATTGAATTTATTAAGTTGTATTCAGACACTCAAAACTGATCAGCCCATCACTAGTAATGCTGTTTTACATCATTAAAATTCATTAAGCTGTAAGAGAGACCACCAGTTAGGTTAATTATGCTACCTGCTTATAGCTGTAGGTTAGCAAGTCCAATACAGTCCATCATATAAAATCGAGGGGCAGTCATTAATTAAAACATGATCAACAATGTGCAATGCAAATAGAAGTTCCTTTCAAACATGACCATGAACCATTTCTGATAAAAGTAACAATACACCGGAGAGGGATTTTGTTAATAGCACTACATATACCTAAAAAGACCCCCACTGTTTAACATTTGACCATTTTTTGATATGGTCTAGGATGAAAATATAATAAAGAAAATAAACAAGCAGACCAATATTGAACTGTACAATTGTTCGGAATCTCTAGATCATTTCCTTGTGAGCGTATGAGCTCTGCAAGCTGTGCTAAAGGAGGAAGAAAACAACATTGCACCCTATAACAAAGTTATATATAAGTATATTCTTTTCACATACTTGTGACAATGGGTAGTAGTCCAATTTTATGTTTGTGTGCTGTCTGAACTCTACTTTAAAAACACCCCCTAAGATTGAGATCACCCAGTTTGATGCAGGTTTACTACTCACCTGGACAGAGACGGAGCAGAAAGAGATTATAACATATAACTAGTTGTATGTTCAAGTCTTTGCAACCATGGAAGTTCAACAGTCATCAAATTCCTGTTGATTTTTCAATGTGAAAATCTAGCCTCTGTGATAGATGTGATGAACCCACAACATGAAAACATTTGTTAAATAGCAAGCCAAAAAAACATCCCGTCACACCGGCCTCATGTTGGCATTAGGTGTTGGTTCCTGATGTTACTGAACTTTCCAAAGCTCTAGGTTTTCGACAACCCAACGACTTTTGTTATGATAACCGGTAACGACACAAACCCATATTGTTATACACATGGTAGTGCATAATAGGAAGCCAAATGTGGATCATCGCAGTTTTGGATAAATACTTTTATGTGTTTGTCCTCTTATGTAACAGATGTGAGGAGGGAGCGATCCTTTATTTGAACAACAGTCCTTTCCTGGCACTGTCTCAATGCATTGATGCCTCATAACAGACAGAGAAGCCAGGCGTCTCGAGTTGGGAACAATTTGGTTTTCTTCTGATTGTGAGCATATAGGCAACATCATTCGCATCCAGTCAACCCTGTGAAATGACAAACGAGGCTACAGCTTCTCATCAGCAAATCACACTTCCATATCAGACGTTCAAAGGTTTCCCTCTCGCTCATCCTTCTAAATTGGGTTAAGTCTTCCAAATGAATAAAAGATACAAATGTGTTTAGGCGTTGTAGTGATACATGCATCCATTATACTGATATACACTTCTTAAAAAAAGTTTAAGAAAAAAATAAAGAACATCAAGAAAAAAAAGAAAGATATTAGAAATGCAGCTATACAGAGTCTTTTAGCTATTCCAGGGGAGTGAGATTGACAGTCAGGTCTGACGTCAGGAAGCCGAGGAGCCCGATGTCCAGTTAGGAGGGGGAGGGGGGGCAGAGGAGGAGGGGGGTATGTGGGAAGGATGAGCAGGAAGAGCCAGGTTAGTTACTGCAGCAGGAGCGGCTGGTGGGCTGAGCTGTCTCCGTCAGGTCCACTCCTCGGTTCCGCCCGCCGCTGGCGCCGGCCGCCTGAGGCTCATTCTTGGGTAGCTTTTTCGCTGTAAGGACATAGCAACAACGTCAGTAATGACATCACCAAAGATGATCAGAAAACTACCTGTGATGACAGCAAAATTGTTTCTCAAAAGTAGCTTCACACTTAATCCTGTTTGTTGGTTAGTTAACTACAATAACATGCGTTTCACATTTTGGGTCATTACATTCACATTGGGATGGTTAAAATTGATATTCAGTATGTTTCTGGGATGCCCAAATAAGATTGGCCCCCTACTGAGTGCGGCTTTGAATACATACTTTTAATAACAGTCTGCAGTGTTCATTCAAGTGTTTCATTTGTTCAGACTGTTATTTCTGTCCTACAGAAACCCACACACAACTGTGACAATTCCATAATCTGAATGATGTCATAATCAGGAGATGTTGATGACGTTTAAGGCAACAAATGGCATCTTAAAATACAAAAATACAAACAATTCTGTTTTTTTTTGGGCTGAAACCATATATAAATAATTGAGCTGCAAATATGTGATAATGAATTATGGGCCTTTTTCTTTTTAGAAACAAACAAAATAAAAAGAACATCTTGATAAAGATGATTTAAGGCACTGGCTTTTTAGATTACGCGATGCCACCAAACTCAATGTAGAAACAGACATAACTGTGATTTGTCCCCGTCTAAAATGAGAGTTAGGTGTCGTCAATTAAGAACAGACTGTGCTTTAGAAGAAGGCTAAGCAGGCAACATAAGAGGAAACACCTGTGTGCATGGATTGTGAAGGGCACTACTGCAACACTGTTTCTCAGCTCAAACTACTTTAACTACACTGTGAGCTGACAGGTCTCATTTTGCGGGAAATCTTTGTGGTTTCTTGTTGCTGAAAAAAAACACAGTGTTCTTCATATGCAAATTCTGCATTGGAGTTTAGGGGCTCAAGCACAGAGCACAGGGTACTAAAGCACCCAGATATTGTTCTAAACTGTATTACAGTAAACAGGTATTATCTTGAACTGTATTGAAGTGAACATGTATTATTTGGGACTGTTTAAAGTAATCCTATATATCTAAACCTTCTTACTTACACTCCATGACCCAGAGACCCTGACACACACACATACACCTCCTGTCTCCATCCAGCACACACACATAAAATCCGTAACCCAGATATCAGCAACACACACACATACGCCTCTGCTTATCAGCATGCACACACACATACACTTCCCCTCACTAACACACACACATGTTCTTTTTCCAAGGTTCTTTCTGGGGAGAATAATCCCAAGCACCAATATATTACATTACATTACATTTAGCTGACGCTTTTATCCAAAGCGACTTACAATAAGTGCGTTCGTCCAACAAAATACAACTTGAAGAAAACAGAATCATAAAAGTACATCAGGTTTCATAGAGCAAAAACATTTCAAGTGCTACTCAACTGGCTTTAGAAAAGCCAGTCCTTTATTAGTATAAAAGTGCTTCGTTAATAGTTCTATCGCTCATATATCTGTGTACAATGTTTGATTGTTTTAAAAGAATAGTTTGTGTGAAACCTTCCCTGGGAAATTAAAGGAGTTGGGTCCGGTGGAAGATAAGAAGTGGCTCTCCACCTCAAAATATATCCATATATACTGTTGTTTCTTCATGCAAAATGCCCCCTGTTTCTGACTGGCTGGTCCCGATATCTGTATCGCACGGCAGTAGAGCGGGGAGCCCGGAGTGCTCTGTTTCAGGGCACTCTGTATTTCGTATTGTGTTTTTTACTGTATTAAAATCAGATTATTGTTATAACTTTTATGCCGGTGTTTTGAACTCCTTCTTTTATTAAATCTGACCAGGCTCATCTAAAGGACGGCGCGGAGCAGAGGTGGGCTTTAAGCCACCACTATTGTGTTTGCTCCTACAGTACTTAAGACAAACTAAAGGGCTAGTTAAGCCTGCATCTGTTGTTCAAATGAGATGGCTCCACCTCATCCTTTATTTCAACAACAACAACAACAACAACAACTAGGAGGTTTTCAAAAAGATTGGTAGACCAGTTCATCTAAGTTAACATTATTAGAAATTACATTCAACACGCCAGAGTAAATATTTAACAATCATGAGCTTAATTGTAAATATGATACAGCCAGATACCTTCCATTTATCTTTGAACCTGTGAAATGGAGGCTAATAAATAAAGACTCCATGGAATTTTAACCTAGCCTCCATTATGCATAACTTGCTTTTTCATTGGTCCATTTCATGTGACAGTGATCCCTGAGGCACTAACAGTACGGCAAGTAATACAGAGTTCTGCTTAATATATATATAAGTATATCTTATAATACCTGGTAAAAAATGTTTAGGATATGAAAACACTTACCGATGGCCATGAATATCTCATTGACGTTCATAGAGGTCTTTGCTGATGTTTCCATGAAAAGCAAGCTGTTATCATCTGCGTATGACTGTGCGTCCTATAAAGGGAAACCAACATTAAAAAGTCATTCATTAAGATAACATTACAGTCTTTATGGTCAACAAACTAAATGTGGAAGAAGCATGTAAGGTAGACAGGATTGGGCCGTCTTTCAAAATGTTTCATAAATAGGAATCTATCTGAATATTTTATGTTTCCCTCAACAGAAATATCTGTAAAGAAGTTATTGTTTCTGCATAAATTGTTAGTATAAATATTTAAAGAACACCAACCTGGAAGTCCAGTGCTCTCTTGTTTGCGAGATCAGCCTTGTTCCCAGCCAGAGCTATTACAATGTTTGGACTGGCTTGTCTCTGCAGCTCTTTAACCCAGTTCTTCGCCCGTACAAATGACTCCTGGCAAGCAAAACAGGGTTGTGGGGGGGGGGCACTCAGTTAGTGAAAATAACAATAAGACCCATGTGATGGAAGGAAGCGGACGGGAGGCTTCCCATTAATTCTGGCTGTGCTTCTGCTAATCTTTTGATCAATTGCCCTGAAAGAAGCTTTGGATGGAATATGAAACAAAAGAAAATGTCCAAAAGCAGAATTGTACACAACATGGGAAGAAGGATTATATACAGCCATGCAGAAGTTATGCAGAGCACAAAAGACAATTAATTCAATGTACATTCCTGTATTCTGAGACCTGAAATGAAATGAGTCTTTGTTCAAAGTTTTGACTTTGATCACATACGGTAACCATTATTTCTGCAACTTGACAAGAAGTGTCAGAAGGTAATTAATAAATGTCTGTGCTTTTGTTCTTTCATAAAAGTGAAGTTGAACAAAGTTGCTACTGACTTTGTCACAGAGATACAATCATAGCTGACAGTAATGTTGACATTTAACTCTCAGCAGGGCTCGACATTAAGGACTGCCCGATGGCCCGGGGCCATCTAGTATTTAGCTCGGGCAATGAAGCCTCACCTGCTGGTTGCCCGATCGGGCAATCTATTATGCCAGTATCATGCAGCTCGCGGATCCAGTAATGATGAGTGACCCGACAGTAAAACTAAACATATCGATAACTAGTTCAGGTAATTTGAGAGGTAATTAAAATAGCTATGTGTGATATTCTAACCTGAAGTGTGTATTTTGTCCGCTCACCGCTGCATGTGATCATGCAGAGCTGCGTGTCGACTCGTCAGCAGCAGCTGATCTCTCTCTCCCGTCAGATTAGACTTCACTCGCGTTTATGTCCATATCGATCAGATCCAGCTAGTTCTAGCTAATGGCCCACAGGGCCATCTAAGCTAATTTCTCAAAATCCTTAATGTCATGCACTGTCTCAACTCTCATGCATGTACAATTTACAAATAGAATGTCATTTTCAGATGCAATCACCATTTCTGAAACTAACAACAACTTAAAATGGACAATATATATATGGGTATATATATGTATGTTGGAGAGTTGTCATATGTAACCTTTTTTAGAGTGCAGTAACTGTTGTACTTACTATGTCTATATACATTGTCTTCATTACACTATGTTGTTGGGTGTGAACTCAACTTAATTTACCAAAATAAAAATGTTTGGGCTTGACTGCTATTAAGAAAATGTAGGATGAGACCATCTCTATCTTTTCATCAGTCACAGCAATGTTGGTCCAGCTCTAGTTAGTGAAAGCATCACTGGTAAAAACAACCACATGACAGATAACAAGGCACTTGACTCACCTCATTTGTGATATCATACACCACAATGGCTGCCTGGGCACCTCTGTAGTACATAGGAGCCAGACTGTGGTAGCGCTCCTGACCAGCTGTGTCCCAGATTTCAAACTTGACTGTTGTGTCGTCCAAACATACCGTCTGAGTCAGGAAAGCAGCTGCAGGGGCACAAAGCAGAGGAACCAATGACAAATGGTAATGTAGCTACTGAGCTATACAAAAGTTAAAATGTAAAACCAATGCTGGAGGCACACACAGGCAGATTATATGGTTGACTAAATCCATATTTGGAAAACCGGGCACTAGTGATTTCAAACATGTTTTATACTGATAATACAAAATCTGGATGTGAGCTGGAGCATAAAGTATGGTGGGATTCAATCGAAACACATTTTTAAATTTGTATTTACTCTGGGATGACTAATTGACAGCAAAACAGCCTGCACACTTTCATAAAATGTATATATGCCAGTGTGGGAATCGTACCAATGACCTTTGGGTCACAAACCTGGAATTTGTTTTAACCTTTCAATATCCAGTAAGCAGCATGTTTGCCAAAAAGCAATAAGTGTTAGATTCAGAAGACAATAACTGGCTGCTTTAATCTGACGTCGATTCCTGGAAATACCAGGAACTAGATACGGAGATTGAAGAATTCAAATATTCCTGTTGGCCATTTTCACAGTTACAATTCAATATCCCCTTTTATCTTTTGAATGCTGCTTTGGTCTTTATGTAATGTGATGACATTTTTCACCATTCCTGTCAGTTATATTTCCTATATGCCAACACCACAAATGCACATTTTGTAATCTATTTATTGATATGTTTATATACCCTTTTAAAGATTATATAGATTATCATTTCTCATTTTACTGTGACTTGTGTGTGATCTCTGAATACAATTTTTCACAGGTAAAATCAAAAACATGACCATATCAAGGTACATACCTCCGATTGTGCTCTCTTGGAATTCATGAAACTGTCCCTTGACGAAACGAAGCACGAGACTCGACTTCCCCACGGCCGACTCCCCTAAAAGCACAAGTTTGAACTGGCAGATCTTGTTGCCTGCATTTGGCCCATTGGGTCGCGTGGCTCCGCCTCTACTTGCCATGTCAGACTGCCCTGTCTCTTCCTCGGGACGCTAACACACTGAGAAAAGTGTAGAAAATACCTGCGCAGGAAAGAGGAAAAAAACAAACAAAGTGTCAATGGAATATGTTTGGTTCAAATTCAAATGTACACGTTTTTTTTTTTTTAAATAAGCAACATTTTAATGTCTTCAACTATGAATCAGAATGACATTAAGCACATTGATTATGTGTGTGCAAAGGGGATCAAACCCGCAATCTCTAACAAGTAAGCTATACAGCCCAAGTTGCCCCTTTGAGCCTTAAATCATCAGATTAGTAGTTTCTCTTTGGGTTAATGAGCCTTAAACAGAGGCTTTAGCAAGGAAGCATAAAAACGGTACAAACAAAACCTATATTAACAACTCGGTTTTATGTAACAAAAAACATTTCCATTTGGCTTGATGGAGAAATTCTGCTGCTTAACTTTCTATATTTCTTACAAAGTAGAACAATCTTGTCCAGGTGTGCAGCTCATTAATGACCTATATCAATTCCCAAATCGCAAAGTGAGAAACCCCAAAAAAGTTTCTCAATAAAAATAACTAATGCGGCATACCTGGTTTATGCTGTGATCGTTATTTTTTTTTATACTGGTGAACCTTTAAGTCAGAGCCCTTTTCAAATTCAAAATAGATTATACCATACTTTAAGTAGCATTTAATGACAACAAATGTAGAGTTATTATTGTTGGTGTACATGATTTAAGAAAATGTAGAATAAAAAGACAACCATCTTTTGGAAACTACAACAATTATGTATGGGGTAGAATTGGAAACATGTCAATGTCATATGTTCACGCTGGGGTTTTAATAGAACCTCTTAGAATTAGCAGACCAAACCCGAAAACCTACATGTAACAGAAGATACAATGATTCAGTCAACAAGAGTTTCACATTACCAGGCACTGTTTTCCATTTCCAAACAATAGTTGGTTGCTTGCCATAACTAGCTGAGCAAATAAGTGTAACAGGTAGGACAAAAACATACTAGGGTTGGCAAATGAGAGTCACATTTCAGCCTGACAGAAACCTCTACAAGTTGCCAAAGTTTCTCACCTGTACCAAGTGAACAACAAGTTGACCGACTGGTGTTACTGAAACAACAAACCACTAACAACTCCTGCTTGTAGCTGTAAGCAATATGAGGCAGACTGTCACGAAGGAGATTAGAATCACACGGGTATGAGCACATATGTGGGAAAACGTTGCAGGGTTAGGAAACAGTTTTAAATCTTCCGGTCTGTACTTATAAGGTGTATAATAACATCAACCATGTTAACCAGGCAACAACAGATTCTCTCTGTAACTTATACATGTCCCTTTACAACCAACCAAGTAAACACAAAGCATCAGTCCAAAAATAATAACTGTCAACTCGTTGAAATCGCATTACGACACGCAGTTAACCACAAATAACATGTTATGTTGTTGTTGACTGGCTCGCATTAACAATTAACGACTGCTAGCCGTAGCAGCATAGCTACCTAACGTTAGCAAGTTAAACATGTCAAAACCAATCAATTCCTATAAGAAAGTATACATTTGCCAATGTAACGCTTGTTTCAATCTGGGCAGTATCGTTATCACCAAGATCAAAGATACTCGATTTGACATCCCACTCAACATAACATTGGAGAATGGCAAAACACAGATGATGCAGTTTTGGGTGTGTACAGCTAGTGACAGCTAGCTAGCCTTAGCTGCATGACGTTAAACAAGTGAACTCCCTCATCAATCAGTGGACAAAATAGAGCCGCTTATGTTAGTTATATTATATCACACGTAGGTAATCTTAACATTACGACTGATTCCGATTGAGTAGCCGTAAAACGTTAAATTACTATGCTAACTAGCTTGGCCCTTCCAGTGTTTGCTAGCTAACGTTAGCTAGCCAGATAATAGACATGGGCTGGCTAACACAGTGAACGTTGTTTAGCAGTGGCCGGGAGGAGCCCTCCGGATAGCCATTAGCTAGCTGGCTAACGCTAATATTAGCTACTCACCTACCAAAACAGGAAGCTATTTACTGTGAATGGTGTCTTCAGGACAATCTTCGTGGCACTTTAGTGTCTGTTCACAGTGTTTCGATGACCCAGACAGCTACCGTATCGTTAGATTTCATAAGGCTCCGCGATGTCCCTCTCCCACTTCTTTCAACTTCCCTTTTCGCATTGTACGAAGGATGATGACAGATCGTATGACTGGAATTGACAATCCGCCTACGTAATGCTACGACGGACCAATAATATGTTAGAATTTTTTCCCAATTTACTGGTAGGCCTATGTGCTTTTCCAAAGAAGTACAACACAGAAAATAAAAGACGATGAAGACTTGCAGAGGAGTTATTTGCTGAGAGAAACATCAACTCCTACGTTTAAAAATAGCATCTGTCCAGAAATACAAAAACGCTTTTTCCTCATATTCGTGATTAATCGAGTATCAATTGACATCAAGTCATACAAATGTCTTATTATTAAACATGTTTGTATTCACGCAAAAGTTATTTTAAACTAACGTTACTATGGAGCTATTTCAGGGTCATAAGTTTTGATCATTCAAAAAAATAAAATGTATTTGAAAATTCAAGTTTTTATCCTGAACTTTGAAAAATACAATGATGTATTCAAAATAAAAATAAGTATTTGAAATAATTTTTCAGGTTGAATATTATTTTGATTCAGTTCAGCAATTTTTTTTAATAAAATATTTATTTCAGATTTCACTTTTATACATATTTTTATATTTGAATCCTTGTTTTTTTCAGTTGCAGATTATTCGTTTTCAGATTCAAAACAATTATTTTTTCAGTTTCAAATCTTGTTTTTTCAGGTTTCACATTGCCTTTCACCTTCAGATCGTTTTTCGCTTTCAGATCGTTTTTTTTCGCTTTCAGATTTTTGACGCTGATGTTGCTTGGGGGGGCGGGGCTTAGCAAAGAGTAGTTTGGCTTCCTGAGTGACAGGCATGTTGCCTTCATGGATGTTAGGTAGCGCGAGAAATATAACTCAATACTTTCTATACACAATACTCCCGTGATTGGTGGTAAACTGATACCAGCGTCAAAGTTCGTTAAGCGAGCAGTTGAGCATCGTAGTAGCAAAAATCAAGGTATAAGAGCAATAAACTGTGCTTCAGTTTTGTTTACCACCAATCACGGGAGTATTGTGTATAGAAAGTGTTGAGTTATATTTTTCGCGCTACCTAACATCCATGAAGGCAACATGACAGAGGGAGGCCTGTCACTCAGGAAGCCAAACTACTCTTTGCTAAGCCCCGCCCCCCCAAGCAACATCAGGGCCAAAAGTCTGAAAGCGAAAAAAAAGATCTGAAAGTGAAAAGCAATGTGAAACCTGAAAAAACAAGATTTGAAACTGAAAAAATAATTGTTTTCAATCTGAAAACGAAAAATCTGCAACTGAAAAAAATAAGGATTCAAATATCAAAATATGTATAAAAGTGAAATCTGAAAATAAATATTTTATTCAAAAAAATTGCTGAAAATAATATTCAACCTGAAAATAATATTCAACCTGAAAAATTATTTCAAATACTTATTTTTATTTTAAATACATCATTGTATTTTTCAAAGATCAGGATAAAAACTTGAACTTTCAAATACATTGTATTTTTTTGAATGATCAAAACTTATGACCCTGAAATAGCTCCATACGTTACCCTTTATCAGTGTTTTTAATTGAATTGTCTGGTGTTGCTTAGTAACGCCAAAACAGGTGCACTATTCCTCAGTGCCTGACTGCAGAATGTGGGGTAACGTTAACTTGCTTAACTAGGAAGTTGAATACAGTTTGGTTCTAGGTCGAGAAGGAAAAATACTACAATTGAATTGGTTGCTGCTGTATGTAAATTGGAGTGAAACATGACTGACGGAAATACCTCTCACCAACCGAAATATAACGTCAGAGACACATGTCCAAACATACCAACGGTAAGTCGATTTTAAGATGCTAGCTAATTTTGCGTTAGCTTACTCCTGTGATAAATGCAAACGTGCGCAGTAGCTAATTTAAACGTTGCTTTGGTTGTTCCTGTACACTGACTACTATGTGTTCCTTTTGAAACCAGGCCGGGAAACGTATACCTGAAGGAGACAGGGCTAAATCCTGTATGCAAGAAGCGACAAGGGTACGTTTTATTTTTGGGTTTGCATTTGTGTGTTTAGCATTTTCTTTGTGGTGGTATAAGCATGGACTGTATGGGGTGCAACGTTTGCGTTTTGGCACAATTGAAGATATAAAAATAGTAAGGTAAGGTGGCAAACAGATTTTTTATATTTTGAATTTACATCTGCACTTCTTTGTCTAATATGCAGGGGTGCACATAACTTTTTTGCCCTGGTTCTCAAAGGAGCACCTGGAGATGTTGCTTGGTGCTCATCCTTAAAATGAAATAAACCGTAACTTTTGAGGGGTCTTGACTTTATTTGCCAGACACACAGCACTGAACACACAGAGGTGCACACAGAACACACATGCAGAGGTGAACACAAGACAACATTAGCACGACCAGTAATCCTACAAGCTGTCATCACTACCCTCCTGACTGTTCTCCTCACTGTCTTCCTCTCTGTCAGACATGGTAGCTGATGATGTAGGCCTACTTCTTCCTCTCTGGTTGAGTCTGCGATTAGATGCTTGCATCCACAAGTCAACAGCTGGTTATGGGTCGAAAGTCTCTGTTGTCATCTTAGACAAGTGGATGTAATCAAATAAGTATGTGAACATAACCAATAACCTACCATAGCCAATAACAAATGAATGTAACTTATTTTATTTGTGTTGTTCATTCATATCTTATTTTACCTTAACATTTATTTATTTATGCATTTTTTTTTGTATCTCTCCAGTTTTAAAGGATATTTTTGGTTACTGTCTTATACATTGGAATGATTTCAAACCTGTTTATCCCAATAATTATAAAGGAGTGCCTTGGAAATATGTGTTTACATAAATTGTGACCAAACCGTTTGAACTTAGACTAAGAGTCCTTACCTCACTGAGCTGTAGTATCAGCCTCTCAGTCTGACTGGAGAGGACTCTCCCTCCACATTATTGTAGAAACATCTTCTTCTTATATCCGTTAGAGCAGCTAGCACGGCACCGGATTCTAATAACAACAGCGCTGGTACCGGTGCACCCTCCCTCTCACTCGCATTTTGTCTGTGAGCTGCGGGCGCCAGATAAGCCAACATCCCCCATTTTCATCACTTACAGCGCCCATCGTACAGGGCAAATGAAAGGTGTAACCGGGGTGAAAAGGGTGTTACATTTACTTAATTATGAATATTGTTACATCAAGGCCGAAAATTAGGATGAGACCCAACGGTCAAAATGTTTTCTTCCCTCCCAGAACTGCCAGCGCAGCACCTCCCCAGATCTGGCGCCCTAGGCGAACATCTAGCCAGTGCTACGGGCCGGCCCTGAGTTCATATCATGGTTCATATGCAACTCGCAAATATCATTCTCTCTCTTCTCTCCTCTATTTTCTCTTTTCCCTTCTCTCTCTCCCTCTCTCAATGTTGGTACGCAAATGCGCTTTGTTTCAAATGACCCGGTGCTCTTTTTTTGGCGGAGGTGCGCATGCGCACCTGCGCACCAGTTATGTGCAGCCCTGCTAATATGCCATGTCAACATTTTTCCTTTCCAGCCCCCTACCCCACCAGTGGTAAGGAAGTTCTGCAGCAGCACCCATCCAGAACCAGGAGCTGTCAGAGTGCACCAAGGAAAGGCAAATGATCCAGATGTTGCCAGTACCCTTGTTCATGGCATCAGCACCAAAACTTCCCTCACTGTAAGTACCACACACAAGCAAACTCACTTTTTATTGGGTAAAAGTGGCAAAAAGAAGGGTTTTTATCATAGACTGTATAAAGGTTTCTACTTTTCACCCAACATTTGGTGGGCTGTTTAGGTCAATAGCCCTCAAAACTAACAGTGTGTTATTACTTAATGCCTCATTCAAAGTCTGTAAAATAAAAATAAAAAGTAGCTTATGGATCAAGTTAGGAAAAGAAGATCACTGTCAGTTTTACTGTTCAGTATTTATTTTGGCACAAGCTGACTTTACATAAAATTCTTAGCATCCAACACAACCAAAACACAGATCTAACCTTCTTTTTTTTCTACCTGATTCCAACAGGGCAGCAGTGTGCTTTATCCTCCTCAAAAGACCATGTTCCAGCAAAAATTACAAGAGCTCAGTGAAGCAGTGTACACCTCCAGTAAAGCCCCAGTAGGCAGGACTACAGACAAAACTACATATGGTGTGAAAACAATTAGAGGTATGTGAATCAACCAGACTATATTTTAATTGTCTGTTAACTGCAAAAGTCAACCATGTTCTTGCGTCACTATTTCTATTAAATGACCAGATTTAATTAGTTTTATGAATAATTATAGTTAGAGTGGGAAGGATGAGTCTTCTTTTTTTTTGTCTTATCATCATCATCATTTAAAAGAGACTCTTGGTCCATTATTACAAGATATACAACACTCAAATATAAATTAAAAAAGGCAGTTATACCAATGTTTCCACAGAGGTGACTGGTATCGTACAGCACTGAAACACGGATTTGACAGCAGCATAATGACAGAGTTATGAGAAACACTCAATCGACAGATGAATTTGTCCTCCCTCACCCCTCCTCGACTCCTCCGTGTGCATTTCAGCTATTGGGATGTCCTTCAAAATGGCGTGTCTTAAACGATTTCCGGGTCAAGTCCCGGAGGAGGGGAAGAGAGGAGTCGAGGAGGGGTATTGGGATGAGGCTCAAGAGAATTTTCTAGCCAACATGTTGGCTTGTATATATAAGACACGCCACTGTCTATACATGTCATCATCATCAGCCATTTCATCTGTGATGATGTGTCCCAGATACTTAGTGTTACAGCAAACAGACAGCACCTGTCCTGATAGATGGAATGTTGGAAAACAAAGGTTCTTATCCCCTTTTGCTCTGCAGATCATTACAGCGCTCTTCTTAGCATTGTATTTAACATCAAATTTGACTCCGTAATCAGAACAAACATTTAGCAACTGTTGAAAACCAGCACTGCTAGGAGAAACAATTGCCAGATCATCGGCATACATAAGATGGTTTACAATCACAATCTTACATCACTTTGTTCCCAGGGTTGGATATGCATGAGATTATTAACCCTTCGAAGACAGCAGAGGAGTTGGAGAGGGAAGCTCAGGAGGGACATGAGTCTTACATTCGTAGCCACAACGCCTATTTTGTTGGTAAGACGAAAGGAAAAACAATAATTAGGTGCATAAGGCCTTTATTGTCACTACCTAAATTAAAACTATTTGTGCATTTTGTTGCTGATTTTGAAATGTGATGTCACAATAAAATTACAATTCTCTCCAGGTGAGAGGATTGATAGAAAGTATGACATGGGTCACTACAGTAAAGACAGCAGGTTTGGGATCCCCACACCTCATTTCACTGACGGACGTATTATTGGCAAAACTCTCCACTGGCTGGGGGAGACTAAGAAGTAAGTACTGAAATAAGTGGGCACAGGTGTTTAGTGGATGATTTCCATGATACTAGCTATTGATTCGTATACCTAACTTAAAGAAAATGAATTGTACACAACGATGCAATTCAATCAATTTGTCAATAAACATATTCATACATTGATAAAGTGTGTTGTTTAAATCATGTGCCAATACTGTGTCAATATTGGGGGCTCGTCGTCGTGAGTCAGAGAAACAGATGGAGCCAGATGACAGTGCACCGGTCCAGCAAGGGGCGACAGCAGACAAAACTCCTGAGCAACTGGAGGAATTGACAAACATGGTGAAGTCTCTTGTCTGTTTCAATACATCCAGAGATCAGCAATGGGAGAAAGAGTCTGTGCACCAAGAGCAGAGATGGAGGAACATGCACCTAGAGTTTAAAAAAAATACAAGGCCAGGTGACAGAATTAAAAGAAGAATCGGAAAACAGAACTGAGCGCCGTCGCCATGATGAGGAGGATTATGATGATGAGGACGACGGGGAGGAGACAACACAGGACACCAGGTGCACACAATTACCCGGCCTGAAGCAGTCAGTCCATAGTGACGAAGTTACCTTCGTCACATTTCCTTCCCCCTCTCCCCAGGAAGCACAGTGTTCTTTGCAACCTCCTTTTCGCTCCAATCCTTGGGTTTCTCCTCGGCTGGGACCCGTTTCTCTTCGTCACGACGGCGTTCCCGCTCCTCGATCTCCTATTGACGAGCGCGCTGTTTTTGTTCCTGCTCCTCGAGTTTGCGCAGACGCTCCTGGTACTCCCGATCCTCCTCCTCTCGCTGCTCATGTTCAATGCGTTCAGCCCTCTCAAAGTAGTCAATCTTTTTCTCCTGGTTCTTCAGGCGCTCCTGGAGTTCCCTCTTCTCCTTCTCCAGCTGCTCTACCTGCTTGTCTCTCGTCTCCTGCTGCTTGTTTCTTGTCTCCTGCTGCCTCAACAGCCGTGGCCCCCTGGTCCGTTCCAGGCATAGCCACCCCCAGCCGCGGTTCCTCTCTTTGGTCCCTCTTCTTTCCTCTCAAAATGTTCACCTCCTTACTTGGTCAAATCCCACTTCTGACACCAATTGTGAAGCTGACCGTTGAGCGGCCCAGACCAAGCAAGGAGGCAGAGGCAGAACGTCCAAAAATATAACCCGACGTGGGCATTTATTAAAATCCTGGGTACAAAGTTCACAGCCTCAATCTTGCTGTTCTCCTTCCACCCATCCTGCAGCCACAAAGATCTCAAAAACACTACCAGCCTCCCAACAGACAGGGAAACAGAGCCTAAATACACACACTAATCAGCACAACAAGACACAGGTGAGGGGGGGAGGAGACAACACAGGACACCAGGTGCACACAATTACCCGGCCTGAAGCAGTCAGTCCATAGTGACGAAGTTACCTTCGTCACACTGACCTTGCATTTATGTTATTGTGCCATAGGTTTTACAATCCAGAACCTGTGTGGAAGAGATCTGGAAACAGGGAAACGATGCTGCCACAAACTGGCAAAACTAAGAATTTGTAAGTTTCTGTCTCACTACTATTGACCAATGTTTTGACTATCCTTTACTAACTAATGTTGAACTTTATCCTCGCTGTAAAACTATATTTTCAGGAGAGGAATTACCTTAAATCTTCCACCAGATCACACCTTTGGAAATCTCTTGCAGCCTGATGAATTTGGTAGAGTCTATGAATCTTTCCCGGGTTATATATTTGAAAACCAGCAGATGTAATGTTTCCTGAAGAACAATTCATAAACTGGAGCTTTTGTGTTAAAGTCAACAAATAACATTTTGTCTGCTTCATGCACAGATGTTGGAGTTCTGCTCCACTCCACAGTGCCAGATGAATACATTAGAGACCGAGACAGACAGCGCATGGTCGGCGCATTGCAATACGACCTGAAGAAAGTCAATTTCCAAAACTTCTCCTCCCTGCTGCAAGCGTTCAGACATTATGACAAGGTATGATTTCATACTTCTGACCATTCAACTTATCACATTTAGAGCAACTTAAAAAAATACAGTGACACTGTTAAAGGTGTACAAATTCGACAAAGTCTTTTAATATCAAAGAGTTATCAATTTAATTACGAAAATCACAGGTGTTATAATTAATTAAAATGTTTCACTTAGGCCTTTCGGCAGTGAATACCTCAGTTTTGACATGTCAAAATGTCTCTGGTTTGAGTTAAGGCTAGGGATATGACCCTGTTGTTTGGACGTGTGATAAAGTAACAATGCTACTACCTATCTTATCTTGGTCTCACTCTTGTCAAACATCCTGTAGTTGTAGCCTTTTCGTTCATGTACTTCTCCAGGCAGGCAAGGGAATGATTGACAAAGAGGACCTGCAGGCAGTGTGCCATCAGTTCCAGCTACATGTGAGCAGACAGGTTCTGGATGCCCTCATGGACTACTGCGACACAGACAAGGACGGACTAATCAACTTCCTGGAGTTTTCCAACTTCCTCAACTGGAAGGACAAGATACCCATCAACCGTCGAGAGCAATGCATTATCACAAATGGTCAGCAAAATGCACTGTAACGTATAGATGTATTTACTAAGATGCTATCCAGTCAAGGTAGCCAACAACATATCCTTTCCTAGAACCGCTCTGCTTCACCTGAACATTTTACTGCAATCATTTCCCATGCACAGTTCTAAGGCACTGAATTAAAAAAGCAGTTAGGATATTTCAGACTACAAAAACTATAACGTGAGAATGTGGAAGTAAAATACTTATAAACCTAAGTTTTCAAGTCATAGAAGTAAAAGTGAACCAGTTAGGCTATCAGTATTTTGAATAAGGATGCGATGCGAGGTGCAATAATTAGGACTGCCACCTCTCAGAATGAGGGTTTCAGATTCAAAACTGCTAGCTGGCTTGGGCCCTTCTGTGTGTTCTCCTTGTATTGGCGTGGGTTTCCTCTGGGTTCTCCAGATTCCTCCCACAATTTAAAGACATGCAGCTCAGGTTAATTGTTGATTCTAAATTTTCCGTAGGTGTAAATATGAGTGTGTATGTTATCTGTCTCACCCCTCCTTCGCCCAATGTCTGCTGGGATTGGCTCCAGCCCCCATGCAACCCTGAATAGGATAAGCGGTTACAGTTAATGGATTAATGGATGATGCAGAGGTTACATGTGGAGGCTCATTTTCTAAATCGTTTCCTATTTAATTTGTCTCCCGCAGAGTGTCAGACCAGCACCCTTCCAGCTGACATGGAGAGGAAGCCTTTGTCAGAGTCGGAACAGCTTCCTGCCTCGCGGGCCCTCGTTAAGCCTGAGGACCTGGAGCCCTTTAAGCCAGGCTGCTCACTGAAGACCCTCAGGACCCTCAGGAGACTCAAGGCCGCCCCAGACCACTTCATGACTTCCTCCAACCTTATCGGGTCTGTCAGGGATCCATGCACATCAAGTAAGTCAGAAATAGAGATGTGTGGTGAACGATAGCTAGAGGAGCATACGCATTATCACACAGTGCTACATGTGGGATGTGGACTGAAGAACATAAAAGACAAAATGGCTGTAGTAACTAACAGTATAATACTAACAGTATTTGAGTCTATTGATACCCAGCAGGTGAGAATTGTGGATAACAACAAAACATATTCAAGACCAAAATGTGCTTAGTATAGATGAGGTGAAACAACCAAGAACTGCAATAAGCAGATTCTCTCCCTTACATGCAGATATTTTCAACAAGCATGACCCAATGAATTTGCATTTGTGTAGGATATAAATATTGTAAGTTAACTTATTAAATGTATTCTTGTATATGTAAAGTCTCACCACATTATATCGTCGTACTGTCTAATAACAGTCATACTCCTATTAACTTGAAATTACTTAAGTGTTTTCTGGTTCACTCATGCATTTATTTTATTGCTAAAAATACTTGTTTGATGACATTTGTATTAATATGCAACGGTTTTACAAGCGCAAAAAATTACTTATTCATATTTTCCCATATCCTCATAAACCATACTCATCATGTGGTCTCTCTTTACAAAGACAGCCGCACCTATGGGGTCCCGTCTGTGCGAGCCGACCTTCCAGCGCCACGCATAAAGAGATTCAGTGACAACAACGACTACGGTGATTCATCCACAGCTGGAGATCTTCTGCATCCATCAGTCCATGCCCTTCAGGGTGTTCACGAGAAACACTTCTTCTTACCTCGCACCAAGAAGGAGGTAGGCACTATACTGTACTTAAAAATAAACTGTGAGTAAAGCGTGTGATGGACTCCAAGGAAAAGCCCCAATGCAATCCATGTCGTGGCAAATTGCTTTTTCTAGGCCTACAAAAACAAAAAACAAAATAAATAATTATAGTGTTATTTATATGTGATTGTGGTCCAATGGTTTATACTAAGATTGGTCATTATTTATCTGCAGTGTGGCAGTGTAGTTATATAATCTAAAATTACAATGAAAAACAAAAATACATAAATCTTTCAGGTATAACTTGTACTGTATATATAATTTCTTTAGTAAAATAAAAGGTTTTTAATGGCAATTCTGACATCCCCCTCGTCACAGATTGCAGAGATCTTCAGGAATGTGGGTGTTGATGTGTCCGAGGAGACGTTCGAGGAAGCCTGGAAGCTAGCGTCCATGAAGCATCAAGACGGGGAGGTTTGTGTTGAGGTTTTCCGTAACACACTCAAGGAAATAAAAGCAATATAATACTCTAGCTTACCAGCAGTCTTTCCTCATCGCTAACATGTGTTTGATGCAGTTTAACATACAGCTTTCAGTCAATAATGCATCATTGAGCATATTCTACACCCATAAATAAACGTATACCCCTCAGGAATATGGGTGGGTTCAAAGTACAAACCATTCTAATAACAATAAGGTTCATATTTTCAACCCCAAAACATTACACTGTAATGATGATTAAAGTTAAAGTCCACTCCTTGTTTTGAAATCACAGATTGTGTTGAAGTCTTTACTTGTTTGATTTAAACTGTCTTTGTTTCGGCCTGAATTGTAGTAGAGGTTTCCTGTCAAATACATTAAAAAGATTCAAACACATGACACTGTATGGCATAAAACAGTTCTTATAATGTAAACACACCAATGCTTAAGAAACAATCTAATCAAAAATATGTGAATTGTTTTTAATTTATTTCTGATTTAATTGCTTTAATCTTGCTTCATAACAAATCAACAAGGCATTTTTCTGGCTGTCCAAGAATTCACAAGTCATTTCACAAAGTATTTAATAACATTACAAATTCAGAGATAAACATGTCAGCAAACAAAAGAAATGTTTTCCTATTACATGTCTGTTTATTGAGAATCAGTGTCTCAATTAAAGTGAAAAATAGAATTTCATGCAAAGAAACGTCTCATTTGTCATGTCAACATTTCATCTTTTCTTAGTTGGAAGTAAAAAAAAGCATTCTTTTGTTGGTATACCTAAGCGGCTGTGACACGGTGGTAATCTTTAATTCATTGCTCTGGACTTAACAATATATACTGGGTAAATAATGAGAGGTAGGTTATCATTTTTTTTCTATCAGAGTATTAGTTTCAATTTTCAGGCTTGTAATTATATTAATCAGCCATAAAATGTGAGTCTGATAGAGATAGCACAATGAATTGATGGCGTCTTGGAGCTGAGACACATGCAGACATTCAAACAGACACACACACACTTTCAAAGAGATACAAGGAATTGTTTGCAATCTGTTTCGCTAACCAGATTAATGAATCAGGTTGGCAGGCAGCCTAGACTGATGCACATGTCTGAAGATTACAAAACAGTCAAATAACTAATAAAAAACCATTAGCTTTTTGTATATTCATCACTTGTTTTTGTTTTCTCGTTAATTTCCATTAAACTGAGTGATGCACAGGCGAGGTAAATTGTTTAATGTGCTCTCACCATATCCATGAGCATATTGACATGTGTTAAGCTAACCGCACTCATTTAATCTCATTATGACTCTGGGAGATGCTCCACTGGAACCAAAAAACCCCCACGCAAACTTCCACAGACCACATATTACTATGCAGGAGAATTAGAATAATCCTCTGCGTATTTCATTATGCATGAATTAACAGCCGCTAATGACAGAATCGTCTCTGTTTGTCAGATATGTTGTCAACATAAATAATATTGCAGCAAGCTTTAACAAAATGGGATGACACGCAGCATTCACAAACCTGTCAGACGTGATGGTTTTGACAATTGACATATTTCTGGCAATGGCCGTGGGCCCAGACACAGGCTGCCTTTGAGTTGGACATTTTCTGGGAGAATTTGTCACTCCTGCTTGCAGCGATGCAGTACAACAATTTAACTTGGTGTATGTTTTGATCTCTTGTCGATCCTTAAAGGAGTTGCTGGAACAGTCAACAGGCTCGCCAAAAAACATGAACCAGGACATACGCCTCCTCCTGTTTTCTATGCAAATGGTATCATTTAGTTAACCGATGCTTATTAACACAACGTATCACAACACTAATGTATTACATTTTAATTAAGTTTACATAACATGTACCATATGTTCTCTGTAACATACACTAGCAGCTAACATAATACCCCTAACTTTCTGAAAGTCCATAACCTTCAAAGCATTTCACGGCCCTTTTTATTTAATTTGTTGCTGTACAGCGTTGTAAACATTTCAGTTTTTTTCCAGGTTGACGAAATCCTATACGGTAGCTTTGCATGTTGTGTGTGGTACCGCATGCTACTTGATTTGAAATATTATATAATGCAAAGTGTGGTGCTGTTTGTCACTTATTAAATACTCATAACCCAGGGGGAGTTTACATAGTGAAACACAATATATAGACCAGTTTAACACCCCAATAGTTCAAACCGGAGAGACGTGATGTAAGAATTACATATGTATTGTTTACACGTCATATGAATGAAATGATTGCCATGATAATACAACAGGAGAATGTAATGGTGTTTGGCGATGAGGCCCCGGTTTGCAGGATAATCATTCAGGAGGGAAAGCACCGCTCCGATGAAATCCCCGGGGTCTAGACACTGGTGGTGGTGATGAGTAGGTGAGACCGGTCTGAAGGAGGAAGGTTTAGCTTTGTCCTGAAGGAGACAGGAGGCGAGAGGGGTGGAGGAGGGTTGCGTGTGATCATCTGCAATGACAACTGACAGGGAGGAAGAGCAGGCATTTAAGGCATTTAGCATGTGCAGCGATTGGCTGCTGAGGGGTGACGCCCTCGTATTTAATGAGGGGGGAAGGGAGCCATAGAGTGACGTGTGAGTGACTCGAGTTAGGTCTTCCTTATTGAACTTGCGCTAAAGCTTTCATTTGTTGTACACTTGCTTAGTTTACCAAGCTAAGTTGAATTGTGACTTGTGGTCAAGGCATTACTCCCGTGTAAAATAAAGGGTGAATGGTCTGGTGTAAAAAGTGGAGTGGAAAACGTGTTCTCAGTTGTCATGGAGATGGCTCAGTTGTGATCGTGTGACCACATTAAGTATTTAGCTTGAGTCTTGCAAAGTAAATGGTCACTTATGTCACATGACCAAAGTCCCAAACTTAATTTAGGTCATGAGGAAACTCTATTCACGGAGGAAGGCTGAGCAATATGGAAACAAAAGTGTTACATGGAGCTGGAGTAAGGTTTTTATTTATTTGGCAATACATTCAAAAGCAATTTTTTCAACCAAACGCATTTAAAAGCCCAGGAAAATCATCCATCCCTTCATATACTTATTCAAAACTGCAGCTGATTTATGGAGTTGTATAGAAGTCCAAGGACTATGACCTTTCATTTTTTCTTATTGTGGTAAATCACTTGAGGTGGGCATTAAAGGCATCTGAAGGTCTGAGGACGATGTTCAAGTAGTAAGGTGGACTCATCTGTACAGTTTGGAGGTCTTCAGCTGTCTGAACAGCTTCACTGTTACGGCCCTGGGTCCCGTGATCCTGATTCACAGTTCTTCAATCTGCTGCTAGATACATTCAGCCATCACTTCTTCCCTGATAACTGACAAATGTCCTTGCCACTTTAATTTGCATCACTCCGCCAGTTTCCAGTGCCAATGCCAAATGGTTGTGACCTTCCAGTCAGGATAGGCTCTCTTTGTCAGCTCTCGTTTGAATCTGGAAGTAAAGGGGAAGACATCTTTAACATGATCTCTGACTGGTTAAAATCAGATACTGGAAATTCAGAAGAGCATCCTAAACTCAGTGTCAGTAGTGTAAACAGTATTGAAGTAATACACAGATTTACACACCTACTCCGTTTAGACCAACTGTTTCGAATACTCAACGTTTCCCAAAGCATTTTGAAGCCAATCATCGCCAACATTTTAATAAGAGTACAGATTACTAGCACATGGCACTTGTTTACAACTTCTGGACCTCATTTAACATTAACAAAAAAAAATTATTTTTTATTTTGATATACTTTATTAATCCCCGTGGGGAAATTGTTTCTCTGCATTTGACCCATCCTAGTGTAGGAGCAGTGCGCTGCCATTTTGAACGGCGCCCGGGGAGCAGTGTAGGCAACGGTGCCTTGCTCAGGGACACCTCGGTAGCACTTGGTCTTGCCGGGACTTGAAGTGGTGACCTTCCAGTTGCCAAGCCAAGTCCCTATCGACTTCGCCACCACCGCCAAATGAGGGGGAAATACTACAATTGTTTCAAAATAGTCCCTGAATCATAACAAAGCATACAAACGGCAGGTCTTTAAACCATCTAAGTTTCAACTCAAACTAAGTTCTAGTCTCACCTAGAAACAATGAGGTAAGGATCCTGAAAATAGCTTCCTTATCCTGCCGAACGGTCTGTTTGCTAGCCTTTGGGATAACATTTGAAGTGTAACAGGCTTTCTCAGAGGGGATTTCAAGACCTGAAACAGTAGGAAAGAGAATCTGGCTAACTAGATAGGTGGGCATTAGGCAAAATAGCTACACTAAGTGGTCCAGCAACTAACAGGATTACTGATGGAAATGGAAAGAGGCTTTGACTGAAATTATTTCGCTTTCCTGCTACACTGGCAAATCATATCAGTGGTTCTTTAGACTAGAAGAAGAACAACTAAAGTAATGCAGAAACAGAATGGTAAAATGTTCACAAGTTGTTACTTTTTGCCCATGGCTTCATCAAGACATGACTTTTCAGTAAAGAGCCACAATAATGCTTGCATGATATTTGGCACCTTGAGTGAGAGACGTAGCAGTGGCACTTTATTGAGTTTATTAAACATCAAGGAGTGTTTTTGTTCTCTCGTATAAGATCCTATTTCCCAATGTCAGACAATGCTCAAGCATGGAAAAAGACAAGACATTGTGACAGGACTTTTGTTTGCTCACATGCGGTATGTGTAGCATTTTGCTGGATATTTAGAATCTAATTTATTCAGTTGGTTGAATAGGAAAAAAAAAGAGGGACACAGCTGGTCTGATTTATTATTGTGCTTGTTCGAGATTTACTTTTTTGGAACTCCTTTCCTCAGTTGAGCTTCACAGGCGGCCTGGGTGTCTGTTAATATTTGGACAGTATGCCATGATGCCTCACTGTGAACTTACAGAAGTATTACAGTGAATACAGATAGGATCATAGGATTACCTCTGGCCTGGCTTTTATTTACTTTTCTTCCCATCAGTGCTTCTATTAATATTTTTCTTTCTTTAAAGTGTCTTGGCAGCATTTCTCCAGTGAAATAAATATATCACTTTCACCTTTTCCCCAAGTGAGGCAATACATATTAGATAAGACTCTCATCCACCCACACATGACACTTTGGAACATTTCTCCAAAATGATCCTTTCTACATACATATGAACAATATTTACTTCGCTACCATCAGCTCTGTGGCTCCGTTACCCACCCAACAAAAACAGACAAGCCATATGGAAGGCTTGCAGGTAACTTTGAGGGCTTGCCAACATAGTAATTAAGTCTCTAAGTAAATATTTGTACTTTCTTAAGTTGTGAGAGATTTGGCACCCAACATCTGAGCAAATTATTGATCTAAAAGAGTTGGCATGAAATAGATTTGAACATGTCAAAGCTGAATGACAGGAGATTTGATTGCAAGTAATACTTATATGGGCGTCTGTGCAGACGATAAGCTGAGCGCTTACTCATAGACTGCTGTCACTATTCTCTTCTGTGGTTCGCCATCTTCACTAGAGGACACTTTGAAGATCTTTGTACTCTCGGGGTCATCCGGGCCTTCATATGTTGACATATGCCAAAACCTCATGACGATGAAGCAGTATGTTCTACCTGTAGGAAACAGACCAGACAGCAGATCACTTTGCAATACAGATGGTAGGAATCACTTCCCTTTAAAGGCATCAAGTATTTAAAGCAGTATACTTCACGATCACACCTGAAAACTGGCATTTATGTCCACAATTTCTAGTCAACCCTCTGATAGTTGTTTATTTTATTTTTTTAAACGAGCAAACTTTAGTAATGCAATCTGAATGGGTGCAAGAAGGTTCATATAAGCATAGTGTGAAACAAAATGGATAACACTGGTGAAAACAAATGACAAAAAGAGGTTGAACTGAATAGAGAATGATGCTCCCAGTCTGAAACTTAGATCATGAGCCCATGACACCGGAAAGCATAGACAGTTTTATTACTTTTTGATGAATAGAAATATAGTCTGACTTGGCAGTAGAGCAGTTCAAGGCCACACTGATGGAATACATATTGCAACTCAGGTGTCCTGAAGTCCCTTTTGTCATTGAGTGTTCTCAACCTGTGTGTGTAACGTAGGAACACTGATCGCACCAAACTCACCATCTTCATCGAAAACCACGGACACGTCTTCCGGGATCATAAATATAATGTCATCCATTGCGATGGCTAGCTTCTGTCTCTGAGCATCAGTGAGAGACTTGCACCTCGCTTTCACATGATCTATTGTCTGAAATGACAATAGATCATTAAAAAAAGAAAAAGAACAATAGGTATGATTAATCCACAATCACAAACTTCATTGTTGGACTCTTTGTGATGGATTTTGACCTACATGTATGAAGGCTATATTATTCTATACTGTACTTTCCATTGTACATGGGTTGTTTTTACAACATTATTTGATTATATTTTCAGTTAGTATGTGTGTTCATGTACAGTATGGTGCATGACTTGTTACCTCATTTGACACAATTCCCACTAGCGTGTGGTAGCTGCCCCTGGACATCATGTCGGAGACGTGGACCAAAGCCTGGGATGGGTGAGGGACAACAAGGTGATCTATCTGCCTGCATCATTGTCGATGTCATAGTTATTTTTAATGCAATCATGTACTGTCTGCAGTACTGCAAGTTGAAAGGCTTGTATTTGTCTTTAACTCGGTTATAGTTGGAAGACAACATATGTCTGCTTGTCAAACTTTTTTTATTTCATTTTTCCTTATCTGCAGATGGAGTTTGTCCAGATGCAATTTAATTATAGAGGTTTTAATTTCAATTTCTCAATTTGTATTATTTTATTTAGACCTGAAGAGTCAATGTTTATACTGGTGCAGTATTAGGAAGTAGAAGACCTACCATCAGTAGTTACCTGCTTTACTCCACTTTCGAACTCCTCAGAGTCTACGTCTAAGTCAAATTGCAGATAGATGAGACACATAACAACTTTGCACCGGATCCATGTGATCGGGTCCGGGTTGCCGACCACGGAGACACCGGGGTGATCACCGGGGAGACCGGCGGGGCTCCCCTGCTGCCAGTCGGCTCCCTGTGAGCTGAACGGTCGGTGTGACTGTCCGGCGAACACGAACCTCCGCCTAGACAGTCTCCGGACTGGTGCTGCGAGCATCCCGGTGAAAGAACGCTGTGGACAGACACACACCCCCGCCCACTGCCCGTGCTCTACCGGCCTCTCGCTGCAGGTCAGGCTCTTCTTCCAGGCGCAGACCCTGAGAGAGCGCGCCGCGAGGCCGCCGAGCTCCCGACAAGCCGCGAGGCTGCTGATCCGCTGCATCACAGCGAGGAGCAGGCAGCGTTACCGGTGGGCTTTAACCACGGACCGGGGCTGATACAGCCTCCATCACCATAGTTTGCTACGGTCACCTTATGCAACTCACCCCATACTTTACCCATAATCCTTCTCGTCTTCACCGCATTTGCACATATAACTGCTGCCTTCAGGAACTGTTGGAAATGCAGAAACTATATTATATTAGATTTTTCTGTTCCACCTAGACTTCTCAGAATGACAGTAGTGTTTCTTTCTTTGACTTTTTCCGCTTATATTTTGTAATATTTAGTTCATTTTTATATATATTTTATTTTATATTGACTTACACACTTTTGCTGCTCATTGTCATGCAGGGTGCAACATTAACTATTTTTGAACAGGCCAATGGCTAGTGAATGATAACATTCTGCCAGCCACTCATTATATTACCATTGCTTTGTTGGCTGGTGAGTGAAGCAACTCTACTAGCTACTTGCATATTGTACCTACATGTATATGGTTAATTGTGATGATTGTGTTCACTCTTGTCATGCTATACCACCATTTATCAATCTTTTTTTTTTTTTCAGGGACAATGAACATTGATGAACATCATTGTTGTCACATTTCTACTATTGTCCCTTCCCCTTATGTTGAATTGGCCATTAAATATAAAATAAAACACACAACGTATACAATTCAAATGAAAGGAAGCAAAACATGAACATCTGAACAGGATGAAAAGCTTAAAGGAGTAAGCCAAGCATCATGCGAAGAAGGGCATGTAGAAAGCAGGCAATTATTACAAATCATTGTTAAGCCGACAATCAGCACCAACAGTTATTTCCTTCGGAATAGTACAAAAGTTCTTGATTGAAAAAATCTAAATTAGGGGAGGGCAGAAAATGGAAGTATGGAGGCTTAATGTTGAAATGCACATTAGGTATTTCACATTATGCAAGCAAACACAGATATGTTTAGTATGTGGGGGCTGTCAGCTCTGACAGGATGACTCATGCTACAACATATGACTAACCAATGACAACAAAGCCATGCAAAACATTTGTAAAGCACATAGACTAACTACATACTCATACCTTACTTTATGTGCTCACTTGTTTGCAGTTAAATCAGTTACACAATTCATGTGTAGTCTCTGTTCATTCTGCTGCAGCATAAAATGAAGTCAAACAAAAGCCTTCAAAGGACAATATTTGTTCTGATTAAGTCTTTCTCTCTTTATGATTGAGTACGTCGAAACTTACGAGGAGCATTTTAAAGCAGCAAAGTGCCTTTCCTTTCAGAGTCCACTAGAGGGAGATGCATATCTATTTATCTGTCTTTTGGTCGTGTGTGTCTGTGTATCAAATTAGGAGCCAACTAGAAAACAAAGTTTAAGCGTGTCTGTGGATTGTTATATTAAAAAAAAGAATATAGGAAAAAAGCAAATTATAGTGTACACACAACAAACACACAGTCACAGAAGCAGTTGTTCCTAAGGGCGAGCAGTTGCCGCATAGTCTTTGTTTTCTGCGCAGGTTCCCAAAATGATTGTGCAAAAATGTGAAATGTGATCATCAGACCAAAACATCATTAGTTCCCCGCTGTTCTCGGTGATTACAGGTCAGCGCCGTTCCCTGCGTCGCTCTCTCCCTCGTCAGAAACCGGCAGACATCTGAACGCGACGCCGCCACCTGAAGTTTAACCAACAAATTGTATTTATCAATAATTAGCAGCGCAGCATTTGGTTAGTTGAAATTGCGCTCAGACACAGGAACCTTTCCGGGATGTATCATAGTAATTATGTGTGTCAGTTGAGAATGCTTTTTACATCTGCGAGTCGAATGGAGTAGAATATTAACGACTTCCACACTGGATCAGATTAAATGTTGGAGCATTTGCAGTAACACACAAATGAATTAGAGTCAGAGTCCAGGCTGCTGTTTATTTGCATACACATAATCAATACATTTAACAACGATAGAGAGATGAGTAGAAATTAGGGAAAATAATTAAAGAAGCAGGTGATGAGATGAGAGAATATGAGAGAAAAGACAGCTCAAAGAAAATGGATTGATAAAATCTTAACAAAATAAAAAATGAAAAAAATAAAAACCACATGTGCCTGACCACATGTGATGAATAATTGACATGGGATCTCTCATGAAATTAGATCACATATAGTCACACGCCAACTATCACAAAAGAGGCGTATCAGTCTTTATTTTTAGAATCCAGAAAGAAATTAAACAAGCAAGTCAGAAGAATATATGCCTAATGTATAAAACTTGAATCTTGAACCAAACCTAAATGTATACCGCAAATACGACCACCTTTAAAAACAGCATGGCTGCAGCTTCAGGGCTCTGAGGTCATGCCCTCTGTGCTGTATCTGTGTGGACATTTAAACAACCTGAGGAGGAATTGCAGTTTTTATCTCTGATTCTGGTATTCTTTTTCTTAATATGTGACTGTATTCAGTCAAAACTCTTAAATAACTTGTATTTTGATAAAGCAATAACATGATTTCCCTTATATTCAGGTACTGCAGAAATGTTAGTACCCTTAAGTAGCAGTTAGATCAGTAGTTATCTAGAGATAAAATAAACAAAAAAAATGTATAGGTTAAATGGAAGAAAATACTTTCAATTTAGAGATGTCTTGGAAGGTTGGCCTTTGGCTCCCAATGTTATTTCTCCACTTTCTAAAACATATTTCTTAATGATTTCACACTACAGACTGGGAAGGTTTACTTGCTGCAGACACTGTACCCCTGCTGAGAGTGTCTTATAAATGTGATTCAGTGTCAGGGAGATGGTGTGTGAGCTGGAACCTCACTCCGTGTGTCTTTATTGAGCTCTTACCCCTTTTGTGCCACTGAAAGGCACTGTTGTCCACAGCTGAACTCCTGAGTAACAACATGAAGATGTCGTGTTGAGCAAACCTCCACAGTGCTTAAGGCAGGTCACTGGTGGAGCGTAGGTTAAATATGGAGACTGGTTTATCAATATAAGATGAGATGAGACAATTTCATTAATTAGATATGATGGTCTGGAAGACCTGATGTTATATATTTTTTCTTGACAAAAATCACAGCTTTGAAGGATTCTGAAAATGGGATTGAGATATGGGAAAATGTATATAATATTGGACATTGTAGCTTTTTCCCTTATGGAAAGTTGGTACTTCCCACACGTTAACTTGACAGGGGGCTGGGACCCTTAGAAACGTTTGTAAACTAAAGCTGGAGGTACATGAGATAATTAAGAGGACAAGAAATCAGAAACATGTTTCAGCACCACAACGTTTTGACTGTGTCTAAAATCTTTACTGTCTATTATTTTTATTTGAATGTGGGAGTGTGAAATCAATGCAACATTTTCCAAATGGAGGCAGTTGGATACGTTTTTAATGTTATGCTAATTTTTGTTTTTTCATAGTTCTAATTTGGAGCCATTCTGAAAATGTAACCAGAAAAGAAAAAAAGACACGTACAACCTGTGTCACAGGGTCACAAGACAGTTCATTTCATTTTAAGAAAGTTAGGGACATTACTTGATAAATATACATATTATAAAGGTTTTGTCTTTTTGTTTGCAATGATTCCACCATCACATCTTTTTTTTTATGTTCCACAGTAAAGCAATAATAGACTCCAAGAGCAGATTTGAGTTTTTTTCTTTCTTCATTTTCATTTTTATAAAAATAACTTGCCCAACTTTCCGCTGGAAAGGATGCAATGTTAAATCTAAAAATATGTTGTTTTTGTACATTTTAATTTAATCTGGGCTACAGGTATTGGATTTTTGTGTCTGCTGGCAGGGAGCCACACACAATAGCGGCACAGGTGTTGACCAAAAAAAAGAGGAGAGAAAAGGGAAAGGCAGAAAGTGATTTGAATTATCATTGTGGAATGCATTTGGCATCTCTGTAATGGAAAGTGCTCTAAATAGAGCCACAAAGTTTTATGTAAAAATGATGCATGTATTTTTCCAAAGTCTTTGTTTCTCCATAAATCTTTTTTTCTGTTGAAGCTTTTTCTAACTCTCGATTTCAAAATACAGCGTTTGTTGATCAAGAGTAGTGATATCTTTGACTTGAGCGTGGGGTAATGACAGAAATTAGCACAAATGTTCTAAGTTCCTGATTTTTTTCACTTACAAATTATTTTTCAACTTGTTTTTGGATCTATGCATAAATTAAAAAATCTGCTGAAATTTATTATTCATCTGAGATGTGATTAATATGCAAAATTATGCAAATTAAGATGCAATTAGGCTCCAATTCTCTAGTGGAATTTCCCATTATAATTTAATACAAAGTAACAGAGTAATTGGTGTCACGTGTAATTACGGTTACTCAAGTGCACTTTCAGGCATGCAAATGATTCGCTATATGTTGGTTATCCTATGCAAATGTACCATGTGGTGTTTTAACAAGTTAGGGAGAACACAATGGGTGCGTGCTTACCCAGTGGGGTTGGAACAAGGTAAAGACACCAGGGTGTATTTTTTTAAATGAGAGTAGTTGGAAAACTTTCAGCGCTCAGATTATCACCAGCTAACACTTCCAGTTACTTTTTTTTCTTTTGGGAATATCTGTGGAGAGGCATAGACTTTCATCCATCACCAATCAATTTAGGAAAGAAAACTGTTTTGGATTTGACTTGGGACTCGTGTTTGGGGGAAAGGAGACGGTTTCCAACATGAAACTGTTGCTTCAGTTGACACCATTCACAGGAAGTACCAGACCACCGCCGCCCCTCCTCGTTTCGCTTGGAGATTTGTTTGTCTTCATTACTACTACTGTTTGATCAATGGCACTGCAAATGTCACAAGCAATCACAAAACATTATGCGCGGGGGACAATTACGCCTCAGCTCGGCGTGACAAACTTTGCAGTCTGCGGCCGGGCGGAGAGAGGAAAAGCGATTATGTAATTGATATCTATTTAGATAGAATGAAAGTCCTGTAAACGCTCGGAGGGAAGAAATGTCTTGCAGAGCAATTCCTTCTTGGGAGGCAAATTGATTTTAAATTGTTACATGGCTGGTTACATGTCCTGACAACTTGCTTTGCGCTCCGACACACACACACACACACACACACACACACACACACACACACACACACACACACACACACACACACACACACACACACACACACACAAACTGCCTGGCATTAAAAACATACACACAGATACACTCACTTGTACGCACATACACACACTCTGCTATCTGTCTTGTTCATGATCAACGCTCTGAACAAAGACATCCTGCCTCCCTCCTCATGCCCCCCTTCACCCATCTTCTCTCCCTCACTCTCTCTCTCTCCCTCTCCGCCTCCACTCTGTATGCCTGCCTGCTTGCAGAACTCTCTCAAAGAACATAATCCCTCAACAAAATGGAAACACAAAGGAAACTTGAGCTCAATCCTATAAACGCACGGACACAGCAGACAATGCCTCCTCCCACCCGTTTCCCCCCTATCCCCGTCCCCCTGCCTCCCCAACAGCCATAAATGCCCCGTGGCACAGATCAGGCTTTATCAACCCTCCCCTCCTCCTCCTACTCCTCCTACATCCATCCATCCCTCCTTCCCTCCCCGATTAGTACCCCACCACCACCACCTCTACCCCGCCCGTCTCACTCCTGCCGCCAGCGTCTCCCATACCTCCACACGGACCGCTCTCCTGCTGCAGGAGGCTGGAAGACCTTTTGATGTTTTGGCTCCTGTTTTTATATATGTATATATTATTCAGTGTCAGAGTCTTTGATTTGAGACGTGTGGCGAGCAGATATGTACGCATGCACAGGTAGATGTTTGTCAGAAAATGTTATCAAAGCAGCAGTTTGACCTGCAAGTTGATCCAGCAATTTAAAAGTTAGTATGAGTTTCCAAAACGCTCACTTTTGTGGCACTCACTGCCGTGTCCAACTTGAACTTGGTAGATGGCGCAACAACAATCATAACCAAATAGTCCTGTCATTAATACTTAAGGGCCAAAGTTGTTTATTGATACCCATGAAAAGTGTTTTCTTATCTGACACTCGTATCAGATTAACAATTTCATGATATCAACTTCCAAAAGTGCTACAGTACATAAGGTATTGTTGAAAAGAGAAATCAGTTTAAAGATCTGGCAATTATATGGTTACTTTGTCTGGTAACACAAAAGTGACTCAATCAGTCAGGGAAATATAATGGATTGGGTTTATATGTTAAGGTAAGAAGAGCTTTGTTGTCAGGTCTGCAATAATTAATAGGTGGTAATCATTGTCATGCTTTTTTCTAAACAAAATCAACTTTGTTAACTATGTTAAAGTCTGATTGGCTGTTTTGTAAACCCTGAACTTTATCGCTCTCTAACAACTTCCTTCTTTGCTTCTGTCATGATTACTACAACCTCTAGAAGGGCTTTAAAATAAGACCCATGTTTGGGGCTAACTCGACTAATACTGTTGTGTTTTGTGTTGTACAGTGTTATACAAATCCTTACCTCTGTAATCCCAAACACAAGTAGCTGTTACCACATACACCTGAATCACTGAAAAGATGGAGGAGACACATATTTAGTTTTAACTCCCCGTCATGAACTTGCCTGAATATCTGCTTCCTATTGTCCCTTATTGGTCAGTATAAAGAATAACTAATTATTACTTAAAAATCAAACATCCTTCAGTTGAATTGAATCCGACTCCACACTGCTGAACCCGGCCCAAAATATGAATGTACAATAATGCAAACAGGAAATAAGTGAACTGAAGATTGCTTGTGGCTTTGCCAATGTAGGTCAGTGTCAGTTTCCACTTTTGACTTAACTGTTTTGCGCCCTTTTGTTATTAGAGATCCTCCACACCGGTAGCTGAGCACCAGCTGAGGCCCAGTGTGTTCCTGAGAGTGATTCCTGCTCGGAGCCGCAGCAGCGCCGGAGAGGGAGCCCCCTGGAGGAGGATGTGAGGTGGGTGAGGTTTGATCTACTCTAATCTGGTTGTGGGTGGGAGGTGGGGATGTTGGGGAGTTGTTTGGCATCAGTACCGGGACTCTCTGTGACTGTGTGGTCTTCGGAGAACCACTTACCGCCCCCGTGCTCTCCTCCAGTTCCAGGCTTGGGAAGGTGAAGCACACTCTCTCCATCTTTAACCCCCCCCCACCCCCCACCCCACCCGCTGATTAAATCAAGGGCAAAGCACGATAACAGGCAAAGTAGGCCGCCTTCACTCGCTGCGACAGGAAGAGGAAGTGCCCTGGGGTACCTTCACCTGTGCCTGGTGCCTCGCTGGTGCTGCCGCTTCAACCCGTTGCACAGCTGGAGACGAGAGAGAGAGCGAGCGTGTTAGATCAGAGAGCAGCGAGGCTCACGTGTTGCGTTTCCTGCTTCTGCAAATGTGTCTAGTGACCGTCTGAGGCCTCAGAACAGAAGAAACGCAGAGGAGATGGCTCATTTCTCTCTTAACTGAAATTACCAACCGCTCCTTAAGAGTATTAGTATGATGATAAAAACTTGTGGGGAATTAGAAATGTGATATTCATTCTGCACTACTTAAAACACCCTCTCTGTAAACAACCACTCAAAAGAACTAAGTAACATTCAAACACCGTGTGGGTAACTTCATTTTATTTATCAAAGAGAAAAAGGCAGGTAAGTTGTTCAGACATGTGGCTCATTAATTAAATCAATTTGGAAATTAAGCAACCAAAGCGGTAGAAAGAAAAACAGGTTGGGATTATTATATACATTTCCCCACATTTAAATGAGTAAATCCCACAAACATCAGAGATCTGGGATGGCGAGCCCTGCTCTATACGTTCTATAAATGTCTGGTCTCTTTTCATGGATTACTGTCATTTGCCATCCGCTATTGTGAGCGCCTGCCAGACTGGCTTGCCATTTCTGGGCCTGTGTTTCCAACCTTGATATATTTGCCAAATGAATATTTGAAGCTGTAATTAAATGTATCCCACCTCTACACCTTCTGTAAGACGGCCACCTTGCACATTTCTCACATGCCATATTTCAGACATTTTTGTGTGAAAAAAACACAGCTTGTTGCCATTTTTTAATGATTTGGAATGAGGATATTTTTACTGGAATAAATCTGATTTCAGGACATCCATTATGGTCCTGCTTCCTTGTTCAGACATAAATACAGACCGCGTGGAGAGAAGAGCCTTCAAAGCTGTCAGCGGCTTCATAAACAAACTTTGTAAATATGCTTTAAAAAAGAAGGGATGAAATTATTGCAGAATTTAATGCTTTAAACAAAAATCCGGCGCTGATCCTGACAAGTTACTATTTCAAGTCAGCCAAGAGAAAATACTTCAAACCCGCATAAATGTATCCACATGTTATAACAGAACTCTTCTCATCTCTATGCTGTCACTCTTTTTCAAATGTTAAGGTAAATCAAGAAAGTTTAGCATTAATTGGTTTAACGGGAGGGTACAAGAGAGCTTTACACTGGACGTAAACGTAATGTTTTATTTAAGGACTACATACAAGATGAAGCTTAAACTATTGTTCACCCTGAGTCTTTGATACATACAAGAAACAAACAACATTTAATTTAAAACAATGTACCCTCAACAGAAAAAAACCAACACATTTTTACAGCTTAAATGTTTTTACTTGATTATTATATATTCCGAGTGTCATCCCTTTATGTTAAAAGTCAGAAGGACAAGCAATACATTAAGAAATGTTATTGTGGTTATTTTTCTATTTGAGTAACTTTCCCTTATTTCAAATGTCTGAGTTTGGAATTAAACTCCCCTCAACTCTCCATACTCACCGTTTACTTGTCCACGCTTTTTCTCTCCGTCGGAGGAACAAATAACGGACGTGTCCTATTGTCAGCCTCTCTCTGAATCCTGTTAGTTACACTTTAAAGAAGCCCACTCCTCATAATTAACATCTCCGAGCCTCCCAATAATTACCACTGGTTCCCCTGCACTTTTGAATTGCACTTGAGGTGACATAATTCATTAGTGTTTGTCCAAAGAAATGATTTAGAGTCTTTAAAGTGCTCCTCCATGCAGAATAGCTATTAAAGCAGCCATATGCACATATGCTTGGAGCGTTAAACGGTTTGTTGAAGTCAGCCGGGGTACAAGCGATGATAAACATAAATTATGACTAATACACTGCACCAGTGGCTTCTTCAAAAATAAAAAATTACTGACACAGGGAAACCACTTTGGATTCGATGCTGTGGAGCCGTAGCCCCCCCTCATCTGTGTGTGCTGAAGCGAGGATGTAGGAAGCACAACACAAATGGCTCGGGCATCACCTTGAATATTCAGATGGGTAAGCTAATCGTTTATGCCTGGATGCACCATTGTGATTACCTGGCTCCTTTGGCACCTCTCCTGAGTTCTCTAAAGGCAACACAGAGTGCCTTTTGTTTTCATTTAGTTCCATTAAAAAGTTCAGACCACACAATGACACTCGACCACTGAAGTTCACACCATAAATTTAGACCAATAAATGTTATCTCCTTTTAGCTTTAACAGCCTAGCAAACTGTTTAAAGTAAGAGCCAGTGTCCCGTGCTGTGTCAAACACCCTCAATGAGAAGTGTGATGACATAAGGGAAGATTATTTTAGCACCTAACAGCTGGTGCAAATATGCAAAATGTTAGTCACTTTACACCAACCCTGTCACTTTGTGCATGTTACTATGATTACTATGATCATACTATACATATACTTTTCTATGATATTGATTTTTTTCTTACAACACATCTTATATCATTCATGTTTATCATATTATTTTGGTCTTTGTTATATTTTTATTGACGTAGTTGTAGCTTTGCAACACTCCTCCTTAAATCCATTTTGAGACTATTCACCTTACAAATAGTATAGTAAATAGTAAATAAAATGATACATAAAACAAGTTATTAACATACAGTTACCAATATAACACCATTACAAAGGGAATACAGGTTTAATAATAATAAGGCTGAAATAATTTGTCAATTTGTTTTACTTTAAAATGTATCAGTTATGGTTTCAAACCTAAATATGAAATACTCTTCGGTCCCAGGCCCTTTCAAATGAGTATTTCCTGCGTTTGGAGCTTTGCAGCAAGAATACAAATGACTAGAAGAGATCATCTAAGAATTTGCGAAAAATATTTCTTAGCATTTTCTGACGTTTCATATTCACATTGATGAATCTATTAATTGAGACAACAATCAGCACATCAGCTAATATTGAAAATGATCATGAGCTGTGAATGATGTCTTAATTTTGCTTGTTTTTTTACTCTCCCCTCTGGCAGTCCTCTTACCTTGTTAAGCAAACTGCTGCTGAAAATGGTTTTCATTAATATTAATGTTGACCCGTTCTGCTGCTCCAGCACTCACACCTACAGTGTGAAAGCCCCCAGCTCATGGGGAACACGGCCTGATGTATTACCATACACCCTACATTCATCACTTTGTTTCCCCTTTGTGTTTTTCCTTTTTTAAGGGAACTGCAGGAATTATTAGCAGCTTAGCACTGAGAGGCCCCTAAGTAGCTCTCGGGGTGTAAGCCCCTCTCCCAAGTCAAGGCCAACAGCACTCTGAGCCCCCGGCCCCATTCAGTGATAATGTACATGTCAGCAGGGACATGCAATGATCCCTCACTTCTCCATGCTAAATGATCATTTTCTTTCTTACACTCTGTCTTTCATTCAACTAAATCCACTCCCCTAAAAAAAAATTCCCAGCAAATATTACCATGCTGTCGAACAATAGCCCTCAGAAAGCATGAATCAGCAGATGATTCCCAATTCCATGCACACAACAGGGGATTGTATTGAGGCTAGGTGTGTGTGTGTGTGTGTGTGTGTGTGTGTGTGTGTGTGTGTGTGTGTGTGTGTGTGGTGTGTGTGTGTGTGTGTGTGTGTGTGTGTGTGTGTGTGTGTGTGTGTGTGTGTGTGTGTGTGTGTGTGTGTGTGTGTGTGTGTGTGTGTGTGTGTGTGTGTGTGTGTGTTAGGGTGGGTGGAGGGGAGCTTCTGTTAGCTCCAACGTTCCCATCCAACAAAATTCCAAACCCCCGGCATCAGTACAGAGCTTATGATCTGTGGGAAAGCCGAGGCGAGTTGCGGAGCAGAGCACCTCGCCCGAGTCTCCAGACGGCCTGATTTGGGAACGCCGTGAAATCCATGGCACCTCTCCTGGCTTCCTGGCTGAACGGCTGCCATATCTTGTGATGGACTGAGGCAGGAGAGAGCGAAGCAGCCAGGGATGAATACGGCTTAATCTTTACCCAGGCCACATGTGTGTGCATGATAACATGGTTGCTTTCTTCCTGTGCAGGGTTATTCTCCGCCAGCTGCCAGGTTAGCTGCCTCGCACAGCCGTGTTTCTCTGCGATATTTGCCCGCTGTAAAAAGAACTATTGCACCTTAGGTGGGGGCTAATGCATGTTTTTGGAAGTGGTGGTAATTCCTGACACATTTCGAGAGACAGATAGGGTGTCTTATAGCAAATGACAATATATGTAAAGACACCTAGCCCCCCCACACCCTTTCAGTTCCTAATATTGTATTTGTCAGGAGCCTCCTTATGCTGGGGATAGAGGTTATTTTTATAATGAAATGGCGGTGTTGTGATCAAAAGCAGCTTGTAGCAAAATACCTAAACATACATTTGAAGCCAGGCCGTATGTATTGAGACATAAGAAAAAAATAAATTTCAGGCTTCTAAAGATCTTAATGTGCCTCCACTAAATAATTAAACCAATTATTTGTATTAAGCTGGAATTTCAGGAAACAAAAACAACAACTTTATCAACATTTTAACAGCTTTCATTTATCTTCTTTACCATTTAAAGTTGGAATTTGTGTGTGTGTGTGTGTGTGTGTGTGTGTGTGTGTGTGTGTGTGTGTGTGTGTGTGTGTGTGTGTGTGTGTGTGTGTGTGTGTGTGTGTGTGTGTGTGTGTGTGTGTGTGTGTGTGTGTGTGTGTGTTAAATGCAGGTGTTCTTCACTCCATACATTTTTCTATAATCTACACAGTAATGTAATCACTCCAGCAGCTTGGTGTACATGTCCTCCCTTTTTCTCCTTCTTGCATAAACGTCCTCCCCCTCCGCTCATCTGCCCGGCTACACAAAGCCCATTTATTATGATTGCATTAACATAAATGATTTTATAACATCTGCTTGTCAATAATTATCGTACAAATTCCTGTGCCCTCTGACCCGTGCTCTGAATGAACCCCAGGTGTAAGCCACTGTCGGGCTAATGAGTAGCGCCACGCTAGCACATTGTCCCCACGTCAGTGCACATTCACCCAGCCACTTCAATTAGAGCTGGCACACGCCTAATATTAGCCGAAAATTGAGGAATCATACACTAATTGAAAACATTGCATTCAGGAAGAGAGAGGCTGGAGGCAAATGGTGAGGATATTTGATCTAATGTCCTGGAGGATGCACAAATGGATGTTTCTGAAGTATAAAGGAGTATGTCATCACACCAGCAACATGAATGGGGACGAGGGCAGGTGCAACAAACAAATGATAGACCAAGGTGACCAAAATGCTTCTAAAATAAATAGAGAGACTAGAGTCTTTACGTTTCATAATTTAAATAACATCAACACTTTAAACATAAACGTTTAAAAAAAACAATATTAATATTATTATGAGAATAAATATTAATAATAAAATATTGATTCAAAGCTGTTTTCCAACGACACATTTGACAAAATATCCCAAAAATAGCAGAAACTTTCATATTTAAAAAGTTGTAAAACAGTTTGTAAAATGTACTACCATCTATCTTACAAACACTTCCCCCTCAAATGACGACAACCATCTAATAACAAAATGAAAATGAATAAACAATCACTTTAATGCCACATGCTCACAGTACAAACCATTATTCAAGTGCTCAGAAACGCTGAAGTGCATCAATCCATTTTACAAGTCTGTTCCTCCCTGAACAGCAGCCTAGTTGCTCTAACGCAGACACAACTGCAGTGTCAGATGCAGTCCTAATTGAAAAGTTAATTAACTTTTTGAAGTCATCAGCTGTCACTCCTGCAAATCAGCCTCCAGTCCGGCCCCCCGAGACCAACTTTATATCAGTCTTAATGGCTGGGGACACAGTGCCGGGCTACATGGGAACATTTGGTCATTGAAAGCACCATTTATAGAGTATTGTTTAATTAAAGTCAAATTAAGAGAACTGTATGCAGAATTTAATTTCTGCTATGAATTATTGTTGAAAACAGAGTGCAACTCAGATAATCAAACTTTTCATTATCCTCTCCTCCCTCCTGAGGTGCCTCTGCTGCGTTCTTGTTGACAGCTCCCAGAGTATAAATGAGAGGAAGCTACCCACAATGCACTGCATATCTACACGTTTTCTCTCTTACATCAGCTTCCTCCGGTCCTACTTTTTTGTTTTTAACAAACAAAAGCTTCTACTTTCAGCCCTGTCTGGAGCAGATTACTGTCTGAAAAGTGTTGCTATCAGTGTGATGTTTGAAATTCCACAGATATTTTGAGGTCCACCATGAGAAAATAGATGGTATGTCGGAAGCTGTTTGTTCACCATATTTCTATGTAAACGCTTACAAAATAAATAAATGAGGCATTTCTTTTGAAACATAACCTACAGGATTTGGACATAAAGTCTAATCAAACCACCAACTTTATTTTCTTAAGATAATAGTTAACGGTCATTTTTTGGATATGCAGAAGTTTTTAGAAATGAGCATCTTTTAAAGAAGAAAAAAGAAAGAATTGAGATCTTTTTGAGAAGTGGAAAGATATTTGGAAAGTGAGGGACATTTGTGAAAGTTGGGACATTTAAGGAAATTGGAGACATTATTGGAAATGAGAAGATTTTCAAGAAGTGAGGATGTTTTCAAAAGTGATGATATTTTTCAAAAACTAAAATATTTTGTTTTGGAAAGTATGACACGTTCAGAAAGTGAGGAAATGTTAAGATCTTTTAAAAAAGTAAGTAAGGACCTTTTTGAAAAGTGAGAATATTTTTGGAGAAGTGAGGACATGTTTGGAGAGAAAGGACCTTTTCTGAAAAAAAGGCGAGTAAATTATTGGAAAGTGGGAACATGTTTCAACATTTTCAAATCATTGTTTATCCTTTTCCCTCAAACTGTCACTTTTGCCCTGACTTTCTCAGTTATTTTTGACTAATTCAGCACAACATGAGTAAGCCAGCCATCCTACTGCTGTCTCATTTGAGAGCGTCTGTGGAGAGAAGGATCTTCCCATGTTGTTTCTGGGGGTCAGCGCAGGTTTAATTGATTTTCCTACTCCCTCCGTCTCTTATTAAGGCCACAGCGCCTCTCCATGGGAACTGCTAATTGGCCCTCCCCTGTGGCCACTTGCAGAAGCAGGCAGACGTGGCCCCGTAGACACTTCTGCCAGTCCACAGGGACGAGCGCGGATAAGAGATTCACATCGAATACGCTGCTCTGTGGAGTTTCTTTGGGGACGGCAGTCTGATGTCTCCCTCTTTCACCATCTGGACACCAGATTTACTGACGAACCGATTGAGACCTGAGAGACTTGGCGTCATTTTTAGAAGATAACACCTTTGCATATTCAGACGTGTGTGTGTGTGTATCTGTGTGTGTGTCATGGACTTTTATCTTTGAGAAGACCAAGTTGCTTTTTTAGGGAGTTTTTTTTGGTAAAATTATGAAACTCTTGAAAAGATTTGCAGGTTTTGCGAAGTGAATACACATTTTGAACGACAGGAGATTTCTGAAAAGTGAGGAAATGTTTCAACTTAAACGAGGACGTTCTAGAAATTTGGATACAATGTTGGAAATTGGAGACTTTACTGAAAACATTATCAGAAAGTACCAATTTTTGAAAAGGAGAAACAAAGGAGGATAGTTTTGACATTTTTTGAATATTTTGTGTATATTGGATACACATGTTCAATTAAAATTGAAGTGAGGCCACCTTTTACAAAATAGAAGAATAGGTTCAAGTGGAGTGTGTGTGTGTGTGTGTGTGTGTGTGTGTGTGTGTGTGTGGTGTGTGTGTGTGTGTGTGTGTGTGTGTGTGTGTGTGTGTGGTGTGTGTGTGTGTGTGTGTGTGTGTGTGAGTGTGTGTGTGTGTGTGAGTGTGTGTGTGTGTGTGTGTGTGTGTGTGTGTGAGAAAGAAAACCAGAGAGACAGAGAAACAGCGAAGAAGTGTGGGAGTACAGTATATGGGACAATTGAAAGGTTGTGTGTGATGTGGGCATGGTGTGTGTGTGTGTGTGTGTGTGTGTGTGTGTGTGTGTGTGTGTGTGTGTGTGTGTGTGTGTGTGTAGGTGCAGTGAGGTCTCATTAAGAGGGGGTAAATACAAATGCCCGAAATTCAAAGTGTTTGCAAGTAGTTTTGACACTTGTGTGTGCTTGTTGGCTTGTGTGGTAGGACGTTGGCATGTGTGTGTTTGTTTAACTGACCTTGATGTTTGCTCTTCAGAAGTCAGCATGAGCAGATAGGCAGCAGACTTTCACCTCAGTTCTCATTTTCTCGCTTTCCTTCGACCACAAAGACACAGAAGATGTTCCGTTTATTCCCTGTCAAACTGAAGTTTACTCGTGCATCCTGCCTGCGCTCAATAAAAAAAAGCAACCCGTTTCCTCGAATATGACATTTAAATCTTTTTAGGTAAACCTTTGTAAGAGAGCTGGAAGGACTTTTTTTTACCTCATGGTTAAAATGCTTTTCTTGTCACACTTTTTAAGATAAACCAGTACAACAACACAGAGAAACGAAAAGGGTTTCACATGCACATGTTGAGATATTCTCACGGTGCTGAAAGGCTGAGGATGCATAATTTCTTACAGTTACTTGAATAATATCAAAACATTCACACCAGTGTGACTCAATTAGTGCCCACGGCTAAAACTTCTCTCGGTGTCTTTGTTGTGGCACGTGTTTATAATGAAATGCTCCAAATTTACCTGAAGCCCTTGTAACCACTTTTTCAGTTTCGTTTTTTTGTAGTTCAAACGGAAATCATCCGAGAATAAAGGTTTTCCACTGTCTGCTTTAACATCTGTCAACTAATTTAACTAATAATAAGCTTAATTAATTATGGTTTGAAAATAAATATAAACATTGAAAGAAAATCTAAAGGGATCGTCTCTGCAGAAATCTTCTAAAAAATATAGAGCAAGGGAACAACACGTGCAAAAAAAAAATCATATCAAAACTCAAGTCATAATGGTTGTAAAACCACAGCGAAGTTACAACTGTGCAGGAAGAGTGGAATTGAAAATGAATCAGGCGTGAAGTTTCTCAGCGTGAGTACAGAGAAATCACAGTGGATTCCAGAGAGAGCCCGGGAGTCAGGATTAACATTTGAAGGCTAAATGGTGTTATCGGTTCTGATTAAGGAGCATGTTCGTGGTACTCGCTCCACCTCTGAGACAGCCATGGATGTCAATAGGGCTAATTGGCTCATTAGACCAGGTATTTAACTGTGCTATAATCATTCTGTGTCATCACTTAAGCCCTGGTGGAGCACAAGGGGCTCTGGCGATTGAATACCCCCCTAACCTCTGAAATAATTTGAGATACGAGAGGCTTGTCTGACAGGAAGAGAGCAGAGTGGCTCATGATCTGCTGTGTTTTCATTTGACTTTTACAGCAAATATATGGAAGGAAGAATCTACCCTGTGAAAAAGCTGGCTTTGTTAGAATTTTTTTTAATGGATGGACTAGTTTTTGTATAAACGTGGATGATGTGTTGAATACAAAACATGACGCCCCTTTCAGATAATAACATGGATCTGCTGCAGACACATTCTAAATATTTTAATGAATCTTTAAAGCCAGCTGAAGATTATTAAAATCTCTACTAAGACTAGACACTCACATGGAATTTCCCACAAATTCCCTCACTGTTTGAATATCGACAGCCACAAAAAAACATTTTGAACAACTAAGTAATTACAGTGGACCGCACTGAACAACAAGATCAGTGTGATTAGAAATCTCACGCAAGGCAGGCCCCGACGAGCAAAGATTATCAGATGAACTTAAGATGGACATCAGTTGAAAAAACTGAATATATATTGATAATTCCTGTTTTTGTTTGCATAAAAAAGAGGTAAAAAGAGGTGGGCAAAACTCTGGATAATAATAATAATAATAATATTGGGAGAGATGAAACCCTCTTTAATGGTCACACATGCAGAGCACACAGCACACACAGTGAAATGTGTTCTCTGCTTTTAACCCATCCTAGTACCAGGAGTCTAGTACTAGGAGCAGTGGGTAGCTATTGCACAGCGCCCGGGGAGCAATGGGAGTGAAGGGGGTTGTCCGGTGCCTTGCTCAAGGGCACCACGGCAGGAGGTGAACTGGGACCTCTCCAAGTAGCAGTCCACACTCCATTTTTAGGTCTGGTCGGCGACCCTACGGCTCACAGTCCAATCCCCTACTGACTGAGCCACTGGATAGTTTATAGCATGAGAAAATTTGTGTGTGATCTACAGTATAAGCCAGGGGTTCCCAACCCCTGGGCCGCGGACCGGTACCGGGCCGCGGAGGTGTTACTGCCGGGCCGCGAAATAGCTGTGACTTTATCGTAATATTTGCAGAATTATAAATATATAAAAAAATTGTATCCTAAAGTTTTTTTTTAAATTGTTTTATTTTTGCACCTATACCAGTCATATTATTTCATCCAGGAGCCAAGTTAAACTTTCACCAGAAAACAGTTGAAAATGGCTTTAATGATGTTTATGGGATTCGGCGGCTCAGCCTAAGGTCTCAGCCTCTCGTGCGCACAAGAAAGTTACCGGTACGCCAAGTAGGAAGAGGAGCACACAGGAGACAACGGTTTCATTGCAGACCGTTATATTTATGTGAGGAAATGGCAGTGCATACATTATTTGAGATATATTTCAAACTCGGACTTCATTTTAAGGACATGTCGGCCAGGGGTGTAGAGCTATTTGTTTAAGCACCGGATTGGCAAAACAGGAGAGTCTGTAAACCAGTCTGCCTTGATCTATGAATTCATGTCCGGGACTCTCATAGTATCTGCTGCCCGCAGCTGTTTTATTTATTGAAGGAAAACCTCCTTCACTTCATGAAATGGCTGCAGCATCAAGAGGCAGCAGGACGTGTACTCCGCCTCTGAGAAGTGCAGCACCAGCGCGCCGAGAGCGGTGCCTTTTTACGCACCGCCTTCACTGTGTTTACCTTCTTCAGAACAGCTTAAGAGTGACTGCAGGCTGCTACGTGTTAACCACACACACCTCTACACACACACACACACACACGCACACACACACACACACACACACACACACACACACACACACACACACACACACACACACACACACACACACACACACACACACACACACACACACACACACACACACACACACCTCTACACATATCAAACTGCCCGATTATTCCCCCTATTACTCGTTTTATGAAGGAGATGTCCGGTCACCAAGGCGCATGATGTGTGTGTGCACCGGAACAAATTACACTATCATAATATCTTCTGAAAACAAATGCCAGTGTCACACACACACACACACACACACACACACACACACACACACACACACACACACACACACACACACACACACACACACACACACACACACACACACACACACACACACACACACACACACACACACACACACATTTTAACATTTTAAATGTTGTTAATATGTTTTGAATGCATATTGTTCTAGTATTTGTTCAGGCTGTTACATACAATTAGTCTCTGTTGCTACCTGCTGGTGAGTAAATATTAAAATCAGTTAAAATTGACAACCGGTCCGCGATATTTTTGTATCTGCCGGTCCTTGGCACAATAAAGGTTGGGAACCCCTGTTATAAGCGACAGTCGCTGGGCAATATGCTTTTTTATTTTTGCTCTCTGATTGCAGACGGCTGTTTCTTTTGAACCCCTTTTGACTGTCCCATTCCCAGTCATAAAATAACATTGTTAAATGTGGTCATATATATATATTGTTGTTATTATTGTTTATTTCTTTAGAAGTTACATTTCTTTATGCTTGTGGGGATTTGCTTCGATTCATACACCTCCTTTTTAATTGTCTTTGTAGAATATGCAAGTCCTTTTTGAATTAGTTTATATGACTCACATCTATTTGTGAGGGTTGTTAGAGCATCATGCTACTATGTTGGTGTCTCTGTGTTAGGGCTCGTTCAGGTCGACTGCACACTTACTGTAGGTCAGATCAAATTATTCTGGGTTCTCCTTAGGTCTCTCACTCTCAGTTTGGGTACGTCTTCCAAGAGTCTGTTTCGAATTAGGTCCGAAGTTACAGTCACTGCAACATGCATACGATGAATCAGAAACTTGGAAAAAGTTCAAAGCCAATAAATAAGCAGGCGTGTCCCGTTGCCCGGTAAGATGCATGCCATGACTTCCAGTCAATAGCCTTTGTTGTATGTCACATCTCTCGCTCTATGTACATTAACCTAATTATGGTGCGACTACTGAGAAAGCTCTGTCACCAAATCAAACCTGTAAGATGTGTGTCCACTCCTTCATTTTTAAAGTCAATAAGATTTCTTCAGAAAAGTTTCCTGGACTGAACATAACATATTGGCAACACTGTTTACGGAGTTCACTAATATCTATTGTACGTGTCCTCCAAACCTTAAGTAGTCCTTGAAGTATGTAGTATGCATGCAAGATAATTTGTTTGATCAAAGTAAAATGAAAAACAAAACTGCAGCACATTTAAAATGAAACGAAAAAAGTTGAGACCAAGCACACGCTTTCACTTTGTTTGTTTTCCCGTTTGCACAATTCCACACATCCGTTGGAAGCTCGTGCCATCACTGCCATGGTCTTTGCTTAAAGCAATGGGGGGGGGTTAGTCCTGAGGGCCTGTGGAAGCTGGCATGGTGCTGACCACGAGCCGCTTCCTCTGAAAGGAATGTCTGGTGTGGCATCAGTCACTGCTGGCATTCTGGAGATGGTCTGCCAGTCCCTCATCATTGTGCCACTGCTGCACAAACGCACTACACACACAGAAACATAAACGCGTCACACTCAGCTCCCACCCTGTGCACGGCAGTGATAGGCAGAGGACGAAGAGCGCACATCCTTATCGACGCCAATCCAGATGAACCTACAGACACGCTTTCTCAACACCCCAGACCCACTCACTGCACAGTTGGCCACCATTAGCCTTCTTTTAGCTATGACAGTCCTAAGGCTAAGGGGAGGGGGTGCTCCATTGCCAAGGTGCTCCCCTGATTTGCTACATTTCCCAGGGCCACGGGGCCTCTAGGCTTACTGGCCCATGGAGACATAAGCCCTGGCCTCCCTGGAGGCTCTCGGCCAACCTAGACGCTTGGCATGGGCCGAACCGCCCAATGGGAGTCGTCCAAGAGCCGTGGATGGCTATGATATGTTTCCACCGAGGGCATTTTCAATCATGTGGAATTTCGATGAATGAAAGGAATGTGTTTTGCTGGGGGTGCAATGAACAAGAGCAGGCAGCTGCTTTCATAACCCGTTTCATAGCAGAAATAAGAGGGCTAAATACTAGTGATTTTAGGTCTTAAACATTAGGGTTTCTAAAATAATTACCCAAGATAAAAGGCATCAAAGGTTTCAATCACCTAACTTACAATAATACAAAAATAAATTGACTAACAAAGTATAAATCTAGTTGGATGTTACCTTCGCAAAAATTCAGAAGCAGAATATCAAACCTGAAACTGAGTCCTCTTTCCAGGTTATGCAGGTCACCTATTACTTGGTGTAGGGGAGGCGTGTGGTGCAGTAGCCGAGTGCGTTGGTGTTCGGATCAGGGTAGCACAGGTTCAAACCCCACTGCAGTCAGCATGTCGTTGTGTCCCTGGGCAAGACACTTCACCCCAAATTGCTCCTGTGGGGATTGCCCACAGTATAGAGTTTGTAAGTCACTTTGGATAAAAGCGTCTAACAAATGACATGTAATGTGTAAAGTATTTCCTAATAACCCCTTTGACATTGTGTTAAGTAGCACCATTAAATATCTAAACATATTTTAGAAGGCATTGTTTTTGCTTTTTTCAAATCAGCTGTTACTAACCTAACACCGATGTTTACACCTCAAAATGGTTTTGAATGTGCATTCAAGATTTCAACTGGAAATACTAAGCGTTATCATTGAATGTAAATGGTATGCTACAATCATCCAATTTAAACAGAATTTGTAGGAATGCTCTATGAACCCTAAAGATGATCAAAAACCTGGGTTTAGAAATTCATTACGACTGTCAAAATTTGAAATATATTAATAAAAGATGGCACACAGTACAACCCCCCCTAAACGAAGGGTTAAAGACACACTGATGAAAGATTACGGTAATTTTTAATCTAGACGTGTTGTTTTTTTAATTCGCACTGACTGCTCTGCCTTGATGGTTTTGATTAATACAGCCAGGAAATGTTTGTGAGCAAGACATATATTGCGATTCATCTGCAAAATAATCCAATCATTACCAACTAATGACAGGGAGGGTGAAAAATGATGCGAGCCCGCAGCGGCTCACCAACATGCATCAGGGCCCCACCGACGCAGAGCATTGGAGGCCCCACCTGTCACAGCCATGCAGTAATTGCATTGTGGGCTCTCTCCTCCACTCGCACTCCTCTCTTCCCTATCCACCGCCGTTCAGCTGCGGAGACAATGCTCGTCTTAATGAAGCCGTCTGACGAGGTGGCAATTACAGACTTCTGTCACTGTCACCGGGGGCAATTGGGGAGGAGGTAGAGGTGGGGGGGCGGAGGATATCTCACCCTTGAGGGCTTCTCCACACCCGCTGTGTTACGCTGGATGGCAGAGTGGCTAAGCTGCTGTCAGGCAACTTGAGAGTGCAAGCTGGATTGGAGGTTTACTGTATGAGTGATTGTTAGAAATGAAGTGATGCATCACGACAGTATGGAGATGTCTCAGGACTGACGGATGATCCAGTGACACTTCCATGAAGGCTCGAGAATGAGGCTGTGTTTGTGTGTGCAGTAAAAACAATCCTAACTAGTAGGACTTTTTTTTTGGGTTGCTTTATTTGAGCCATCTAAATTCTCTCTTGGATGTGTTAATGGGTACAAAAAGAGTCAAACTTACGCAGACTGATACACATCAGTTTACTTATTTTGGTTAGTGGTACTCACTGTATGAACACACTTTTATAAGGATTTATGAAAGGATTTCTGAAGTCAGATTGGATTTGAGGCAAAGAGTTTCAATGTTACCTGCCAGGAAGGGTCCAATAAAAGACACTCCATAGTTGCATTATAGGGAATGTAGGATCCCATGTCTTTGGAGCTGTAGATTAAAGGTGCAATGTGTAGTCCACCTGCTCCAAAAAGCAGGTGGCAGCATTTGACCCTTTTTTTGTATTTTATAGAAATTAAATTAGTGGATGTGGCGGCATGGCTTTGACCAGGTGAGGGTGAGTGTTGTTTTTTCTTATTTTGTGCTACTTTGAATTGAATTCAATAATTAGATAATCTATTACCACATCAATCACATCACCAGGACTGCCTTTTTCCACCTCAAAAACATTGCCCGTCTCCGCCCATCACTCTCCTCCTCTGCTGCTGAAACCCTGATTCATGCATTCATCACTTCACGACTCGACTACTGCAATAGCATCCTCTACTACGGCATACCATCCAACCTCCTCAATAAACTCCAACATATCCAGAACTCTGCTGCCCGCCTCCTCACCCACACCCGCTCCCGAGACCACATCACTCCCGTCCTCCAGAACCTCCACTGGCTCCCCGTCCGTCAAAGAATCGACTTCAAAGTCCTCCTCATTACTCACAAAGCCCTCAACAACCAGCCCCCCCCCCCCCCTACCTCACAGACCTGCTGCACCACCACACCCCTTCCCGCTGCCTCCGCTCATCAGAAGCCAACCTCCTATCCATCCCCACCCGCATCAATCACCGGACCTGGGGGGACAGAGCCTTCTCCGTCGCTGCCCCCTCCCTCTGGAACTCACTCCCACAACCCATCAGAGACTGCACTGACCTCACCACCTTCAAAAAACTCACAAAAACTCACCTCTTCAATCTGGCTTTTAATGTGTGATTGTTTTTGGATTATTTGACTTTAACTTTAACTATATATTTATTTGTTGTTCCTTTATTTTATTTTATCTTCACTATATATGTAAAGCGTCTTTGAGCACCTGTAAAAGCGCTAACAAATTAAATCTATTATTATTATTTATTATTATTAAACACACATAGGACACAGATATATTTAATGAAAAGCCATCTACTACGTTATCTTGACTCAGGGCAGTTTGGCGCTACACTGACTCACTTTCGCCCTCTCAAGGTACAAATGGTACTACAAGCCAGGGTGGGCCGAGGCTTGTCAGTTTGCGTACTCATTTCAGTAGCTAGCCCTGCAACACCTCTTTTAACCTCAAACCCTGTAACCATTTCACATTCTGATGATAATCTTATGCTTTAAAATGTTCAAACTAAAATTGTGGCCATAGGGTACACATTGCACCGTTTTTAATAGAAAGTTCTAACTTTATACCCCAACACTAACTGCCTCTAAATTATGTAAAAATCTTCTCATGTTACTTTCATTAACATGGCACACAGAGGATGATTGTGGCTATCTGTTAACGGCCTATATCTGTACTTAACCAGGCCTGCATTTCCATGTTGTGCTTGTGTGTCCATCACAGCACCAGAAATAATTAGAATGCCTTTAAGCCTTATATGCACGTTTTCCTTTTAGCGAACAGGACTTTTTTGATACCACTGTAATTTTGTATTCTGCATACATTTTTTAGCAAAGCTTGGCTAAATGGGTTAGGTGAGATTAGTTCATTGTTCAGTGACTAAGACACCTGTGCATAAATGTAGAGTACAATTTAATGCACACTGTTGCAACTGTTACCGAAGCTGTGGACAAAACAACCTTAGCATTCATTGCCTGAATGTGATTGGATAAAATAAAACAAACGTTAAAATGTAACCCCCTCCCAGATTAAAAACAACAATGTAAGTCAATGCATCGTAGTGTTAGCTGTGAGTTGAACCATGTATCACCCTGAATCTAGTATGAGTGTATGGGTCGGGTCACCATACCTACACAAAAGATCTGTTTCTGAGATTTCAGCTGTCACACCAATACAACAGAGATGACTTTATATGGTGTCCCGAAAACTGAAGTATGAACAGCTTCATTTCTAAACTAAAATAGTGCCATATGTATTCACACTTTCCAAACTGAGGTTTAAGTGCTGCCTGAATGTTCTAAACGCAGCCCAGTTCAACTCTGTTGCAGAGGTTACCAACTACCTTGAAGCTAACTTGTTTACATGTTTCTGCTATACATTAATTTCACTCTGTTGCTAAATAAAAGGGATTGAAGATGTGTTTGGAGGGAGACAGAGTTGAGGTATTAATGGAGTATCCTGACTGGCTGCATCACGGCCTGTAAGGCAGTTGCAACGCCCTCAATCGTAAGACTACAGAGGGTACGACAGCATCAGGACTAAAACCACCAGACTCAGGGACAGTTTCATCCCACAGGCCATAAGACTATTAAACACCTGAACTTTTGAAACAACATCCATAACATTCATCTGGCTGCAACTTACAAATGATGTATCTAATATATCATATTCCAATCACATAGAATCTTATTGCTCTTATTGCACTTTTTCACTATTTTATTTGTTGTATTTACTTGCACTATTCTTTCTGTTTTTCTGTGTTATTGTTTTGCACTGTTGGAGGAGCCTGTGACCTAAGAATGTCATCATCATAACTACACTGTAGCTAGTATGACTAATACAAGCCTTGACCCATAAATGGTGAGGCAAAGGTTGTGTGAAATGTTGGTGAGGAACTTGGAATCGATGATGATCATGTCAGATGTATCACAGTTGACTTTGAGGAAGTTGTCTTGAATCCATTATTTATTCTCAATGACGCAGTTGGTGGAGTATGTTAGAGTGGTGATAGACTTTGTTGAAATGTAGAGCAGGAAGAACATGAGAGGAACAGGCACCGAACCCTGCTATTGTGGATACATCTAAAGCTTTACAGGCTTGCTGTGCCTATATGGTTGGTAAGCTATGATGAGAGAGCTATCACTGTTTTAGGGAGAATCAATTCTGCATGAAAGAGGTACTTGAGAAACATACTGTAAGGTCTTTCAATTAAGGATTTTCTACAAAAAAGCAACACAACAATTAATCATAATACCAATAAAAACAACTAAAATGAAGTAAAATAAAGCTTCTCTGTAGTTTATAATGACTATGACTATATTATAATGACTGTATATAAATAACCTGTTTAAATGGTGGACAATAAGAGGACTTCCAAAAAGTTATAATGGATAATTGAACTGAACCAGCATTAGAAAACTGTTGCCTTAACTTCTCAAAGAAAATATTGAAGACGTCATTATTTTAAATTAGCGTTGACCATATGACATATCAGAGTCATATTACGTGCAGTGGCTCAGCAGAACCCCTCAGTTCCCTCAGACATAGAGAGTCCATTGTTTTAAATAGCACTGCCCTCAATGTCCACTGTAGGTTGACCCTGATTGAGTAATGAGTGCACAATCAAATTCAGGAGACGCAGAGGGCAGAGGAAGTTCAAACTTTAACTGAGTTTCTGAGATTCTGTAACGTTCTGCTTTTTCAGTCCTTAACTAAGTACTTCTGAGTAGCGAGTTATATTTCTTGACAGAAAGAGTTTACACTTGATGATAAATTGAAATGACTCAGAGTTAAAATCCCCCTAAAATAGTAGCACATACAGTTACTTTAGTTTCTCTATCGCATTCCTCTGTCAATGATTCATCTTTTACAAGTTAGTGAAAATGTCCCTGTTGCTTTCCACCTGGTTACAACTGACAGCCGTAGCTAAATCCCACCCACATATCTGCACTTAATTACCATTAACCGGTCTGTTATTTTGTATCACCTTTATCCTCATACTCCGAGCTTCAATTTCTTTTGACAGTCACCCTTAAACTGTGATTGACAAACTTCAGAAGTGGACCTGAAACGTTGCTGCCCGCTCACATTACTCACACGTTAACTCTACAGCTTGACAAAGTCTACGTTGGTGTGTAATAGGCGCTATTAATAAAGCCAAGGCATGCGTGACTCTACTTTCTCTCCGTATCCGCCTCTCATGACTGAATCCTTACTGGGGATTCAGTTGTGTGAGTTTGGATCAGTCTAATCACATTTGTGTAATTAAGCACAGCTAATAGACTCTCCAGGAGATAAGGTGTCTCACTGTGGCGGCGGCACTGCATTGAGATGCATGACAAACACAGAGTTTCCAATGGCTATTTAGTGGTTGACGTGCCTGAAATCCAACCATATGTGTAGGCCTGACACAAACAAGCTGGAGGTTCAACACTGGCGGTTACAAATTGTAAAATGGATGGATGTCAATGTCTTACAAGACCTTTTCTCTGTCGTAGTTGTAGTGCATGGTTGATTTGTCACATCTTGAACATTCACTCCCATCAGCCTGAAAATGTGAGAGTTGAGTGTGCTCTATATGTTTGCTAAAAGCGAATGTTATATACCATTAACAGCAGGAAGCTAACAGTTAAACGTAAGGCTTTGAATAATTGTTAAAGATAGTTCATCAGTTCACAATATAGACAGTGGATTATTTCAATTGCATGATTTGGAAATTAGTGACTAAAAACCCATATCAATAAAATGAGAGTAGAACAGACATTGCCATTTAAATCAACATAGCATGATGGTCATGGCCATTGTGACGCATGTCGTTTTGTATAAATGTGCGGTGAATGAAGTGCGTACTCACTGATATGTGAGGTTTTTCAGCAACGACCAAACTAGTGACGATTTATTTTTTATTTTAGAGGGCTCTTTAAAAGTGAAATTACTATCTTTAAGAGTAATTATTAAATCCAGGGAAGATTTTCTGCCTTTCAAATTGAACCAACCAAGAAAAATCAATTATATCTTTAATTTGAGGGCTGCTTTTGCGACCAGTTGAAACATATCATCAAATTAAAATTGTCTCTCTTAATTTCCGTCCTGGGGTTCTAAAAGTCGTATTTCACACCATGTGATACAAATTCATAAGCGGGTTTCACCAAACTTGCTATTTAAAAATGTTTCTTGTTAAAACACCTGATTATAGGATGTGTTTGTGGTCAAGATATAAGGATGTGGATTTAACAGATGGTCTCATTAGGAAAAAACAATACGGCCCTCACAGTTTGATTGACAGGTGATTTCAAGGGATTGTTTATCAGAAACACCTCTGTATACCTGAAATATGAAACTTTCCATTCAGAGATTCCTCCAACATCTGGGCAGCTGCCATCCGTGTTAAGCGGATGCGCCCCACATGTAGTAATGTGTAAAGTGACATTAAGCTGCCACAGCTGATGGGAGAGTTCACACCCGACAGTAATTACACTTCTGGCCTGTTTTCTTTCGCCCAGCTGACTGACATCCCATTAACAGCTGGAGGCGTGTGCGCTTTGGAGGCTCCGCTGTGGGTCAGCTCTTATTGTTCTGATTGTCTCTCATCTCGATTGTCTTCCTTGGCAACACGCAAATGAGGATTAATAGTGTTTCATTTGAGAGGTGGAGTACTGCTTTTTAAATATCAAAGAGGTGCTGAGTAGAAAAGTGAGGAGTAAAAGGCAGAGAAATCCACACTTTAGTCTCTGCTGAGGTGATCAGAGGAGGAAAGAAATCCCAAAATCCAGTGCTTATCCCGAATAAAGCCAGCAGACAAGTGTCGGTCTCCTCAGGAATCCTTGTTAATCTTTAAAAGGTGAGCAATTATGAAAGAGCTACAGAAGAACGCTGCAGAGGCTAACCACAAAACTAAGGCTCAAAAAAGTGGCTGAGCATTCCAGATTTAGATGAGACGTCTGTCTTTTAGCTCTTGGGCATCTTTCTGAGACAAATTACTTTCAGTAGTCAATATCCTGTAATTAAAACATACCCACTTGATGGAGAGGCAACAGTGTCTCTCTATTTAGTTATGGGTTGGAAAGATTAATTCTGGGGTGTATAACCCTTGTAATTTTCAAAGTGCTGTTTATTGTTTTCAGAGAAAGAAAAAAGTGTGGAAGATTGAAACGTTTCAGTTCAAGGTCTGCTTTGATTTGTTTACTCTTCACACACATTTGGTTCTCTTTTGTTGTGCTTTACACATGCCCTCTTTATGCTTCAGCAACATAGATACTCATTATTAATTTGCATTAATGCTTTTGGAACGCTTCCACAGTTCCCACTAACGAGTCTTCACTAATAATGTTCTCTGTGTTTGAATGCAGAGGTCAGGGTTTGTTGCTTTTTCAATCTAGACAACCCCGAATATTGGCACGGGTAGCTGGAATCTAAAGTATAAAATGTGTCTTATAGAAAGGGGTCATCCTTGCTGCCCTCCTCTTCATTTATCTCCCTCTACCCACTATAAGAAGGGACTCACCGGTCCCCCTTGTGGTAAATGTGACAACTGCAACACATGTGGGCTTCGAAAGCAGCAACATGAATTGTTGGATAAAACACAGGCTGCATTGAAATCACCAGCTGTTGTCCGTTATGATGAAAACGTCCCTAACTTAGCATGAATTTATAATTATGCAGAAAGCACATTTGAATCTCTTTACTGGAACTTTTCTATTCCCATTTACTCTCCCAGGAGAGAGCTGGTGTGAATCATATGCAGAGATTGTGTGTGTGAGGGTGTGTGATTTTTTTTTCTCACTCTTTAAAAAAAAAATGCAGATCTCAGATGTTTCAAAAGTCACAAAACCACAACAAAAGAACTTTTCTGAGAAGTATTTAAATGTATCAGCTTACGATAAGGACCTTCTGTGTGTGCTCTGATAAAAGAACAGCAGATAATCAGAAATATTTAAAGATGTTTGAGACTAAAACCTTCGTCTTAAGGCTCTCACCTTCTGTTTGTCTTGTTTCGGCTTCTTCAGGCTCTTTTTTCCCGTTAATTCTATTTTCAATGGAATGTGTGAATTAAGTGTAAATGTAAATGGATCAGTGTGTTATTTATGCTAAACCTGGTAAGAAAAACACATTCACATTGTGAGTAAACAGCTGCATTACCTGTGGGCTCCTGCACACCTGCTAGTGCAGAGCAGTTAGCCTGTGTGCAGATGTAAACTGTCAATCATGTTCACACACACACACACACACAAACAAAAGAACACACAGCAAATGAATATAAATGTGTGCCAGAGCGCACACGAAAGGAGAAAACACGAAAACACACACATGACACAAATACAAAAATGTGCATTCAACCCACAATACAGTATGGTGCACACACACACACACACACACACACACACACACACACACACACACACACACACACACACACACACACACACACACACACACACACACACACACACACACACACACACACTCACATATAACCACATGTGTATGAGCTGCTCACACACACATGATATTTACACTGACATGTTGAAATCTAACATAATGAGTGAAGGAGAATGTTCATCCATGCATGGAGCTATTTCCTTTTTTATTTTTTATTATTTCAAATATATTGCAGGAAACATTAATGAACAACATTAAGAAGTGTATTAACAGGAATTACCATGGAGAGACGTTTCTTATCCTCCCTTCATTTACTGTAAAATGTTGTTCATTAAGACTATTTAAGTTACCACTCTCTGGAACTTGAAATTTTTCCATTCTAATTTCAGACTTTGGCAAGAAAAAAATAGGAGACTTATATTCGGAATTTTGACGACAGCAGTAAACATAGTTACAGCTGAAAATCAATGAAATTACCACGAATGCATTTCGACACTGCATGAGGACGAAAATAAAAGCTTTTTTCCCGTTATCTGTCAGTGTCCTCTGCTTCGGTTGATACTGCTTCAGGCTGTGTTCTTAGACGTCCAACAAATAAAGAAAAAATGAAATTATGCTGTTATGCACGTAATTCTCATTTAAAATGTTTTTATTATTATTTATCTTACACATTTGCCTTTCTTAATTTTTTTCTTGATAGGCCCGCGGTTGGATTTTTAAATGTGATGGAGAGGCTTTACGTGTGTGGGTTAAAGTTGCATCAGAAAAGAAGCAACCGCTTGCATTAATATAATAAAAGCGAGTTTGGTTCAATTATGATGAATTAAAAATGTTCACTGGCAAAAAAGTTATAATAATGATTATTTCCCAGTAAAAGCCTTGTTTAAATTGGAGAAGTGAAAGGAAAACAAAAACGCTTTCGGTAGCAGCAAGACACCATGACTCTCATCAGCATTGTTCAAACTTCATTATTCTCGAAAACTTTTTTTTATGCAGCTTTAAACAAATCATCTCATGTTAATAAACAGCTATTTAATGTGTCTAAGAGCATGTGATGTATGGCAGACTATAGCGGGCTGGTTTCATATTCCGCTCAGGTGTGCGGGGAGCTGGCAGGTTGCCCTCCGCTGTTAGAACAACAGGCTCTGGATCTATACGGAACAAAACGCACGCCGCTGCGCGCAAACGGCTATTTACCAGACTTTTACCCCCCTTCCTCTTCTTCTTCTTGACATGCAAACATGTGGCGTGTAAATATGAAAATGAATGAGTGTGAGAGCTCTCCTGGCACTGA